>NW_026068446.1:44230-80091 GCF_014885135.2 Alexandromys fortis | reverse complement strand
AGAGAAAGAGAGAGAGAGAGAGAGAGAGAGAGAGAGAGAGAGAGAGAGAGAGAGAGAGAGAGAGAGAGAGGCAGGCCAAGGAGCATCACTTCTTATTGGCCTGTTCCCTATGGCTCTATGGCTTTCTCAGCCTGTTTTCTTATGGGAATGAGGACCATCTGTACAGATTGCTGCTACCCACAGTAAGCTGGGCCTTCCTACATCAATCATTAATCATGAAAATGACTCCAATGACTTGCCTACAGGAAAATGTGATGGAGAATTTCCCTCTTCATCCCACATTATGTCTAGGTTTCTGTCAAACTGGCAAAAATTAACCACCACAGCAGCACCCAAGGCTCTAGTGTTACTGTAGAAGAGGGAACAAGAAAGGGTGTAAAAGTCAGAGTTGGGGGAAAATTGCTGGAAACTGGGTCTTCAGGAGAGGACACAATGACTGCACTCAGGAATTCCATGCAGCCGTGTTTTCCTGCAGCAGAGCTATATAATACCGGGGCTTCACCACTCCATCATTCATTGAGAAAGGCTCATAAGGTCCCATCCCTCTATGAGGAACTATGAGAAGTTAATGGAGGGTAGATGAGGGATCAGCATAAAATTTTTACAGAGGAGAAAAATGTATGTAAACCATTAATATACTGCTTTTTCTCTCTACCAAAATATTTAGTGATATGAATAATATTTAAGGGGGTAGCACTTGGGCAGAAGGACTGGTTGCCACCTTAAAAATCCACTAAAAAGCTACTGATGCCATAAAGAGTTTTAAATGAATGATTTCTAATTAGTACATTTTAATAGAAAACTCTTAAATATGCAAACACTTCAGTACATTTTTGTCATCATTCAGAAAATGCTTTTCTTTAAAATTTCCATATGTTTTTAATTCTTCCTGACATAGATTGTGAATGTCAGCATACTGATCCTGAAGGAGGAGCTTACAAGGAACAAGGATGTATTCGAGCAGAACCTAGACAGAAAAGCAAGAGTAATATGCTCAATCTCAAAGGCTTAGAAATAGGTCAGCATAAGCCAGTAAGGCATATTGAGAGAACCACTCATAGCTGAGAATAAAATTATGTAAGTACCCCTACATTACAAAATGAGAAGAATGCAATATGCTTATGTTTACACCCAGACTTTGTTATCATCTAGCTAAATGCTGGATAGATTTCCTTTGTTATCTAGTCAACAACCATGTACTAGGACAAGCAGTAGACTCATGACAAACTATGCACACATAGTTTGATAAACACATATACACATGCACCCACAGATATCTTGGCCCTGTCCTTCCTCACGCCCTGGGTAAGTGGGGTGAGATGATGGAAGGAGATCTGCCTGTTGGTGGAGGCTGATTGTTTCTTTCCTTGCCACCCAGACCCAAAATAATCACACAGAAACTGCATTATCTGCAATACTATTTGGCCAATAGCTTAAGTGTATTTCTAACTTACATGTTAAATTAACCCAATTCTATTATTTGATATTTAACCATGAGGCTCATGGTTTACCAGTAAAGTTCCGGGCATTTTCTCCTCTGGTAGCTACATGGCTTCTTCTTGACTCTGCCTACATTTTCTCTTTATATCTCAGTTTGGAGTTATCACCTGGCATTACTCTCTTAGGTAAATTTGTTAATCAGCTTCCTTTTTAATCAATGACAATAAAACATATTCACATCATACAGAGCAGAATCCCACACCATCTGTTTCTTATGGTGAATAGAGTTTTAGAGTAAGGAGCTATAGCTGGGTTTTGTTATCTTCGTCCAAAAAAAGTACAAGAAATCTACTTCCACCTTACCCCTCAATACTAGTAATTCTTTGTATTTTTGGTGTGTTTTTGAGACAGATTCTCTATCAAGCTGGGTCTAAACTTCTACTTGAGATTCTTTTGCCTTAATCTCCCAAATGCAAACATTATAGGCACCCCATAATAGCTAAATTAATTTGAGTGAGGAGGTGTACTATTTAAAATTTATTCTCCACTGAGTCTAGGCCCACGTAGGGATGATAACAGAACACTTGGATTGTCTTTGTTTCTCGGGTTTTTTCAATGAAGAAACAGTCTCAGAGACGTTAACGTCTTGTCACAAGTCATGTCCTTGAATTTGGCAGGGTGGTGATTGTACATACCTTACTCCCAGAAGTACGGAGACAGAGGCAGGCAGAGCTCTGTGTTTTATCCCAACCTGATCTATGAGCAAGTATCAAGACAGCCATGGACACATGGAGAAATCCTGATTAAAAACACAACTGAACAAACAAATTAAAGCAACTTGAACTTGAACTGTCAGACTCCAAAGTTTCTACCCTTCAGGTTTTTCTCTGAACCTCACGAGATTGTTTCCACCCATCAGATGCTCAATCCTCACTAGCAGCAGCTTTTCCCAAGGTTTATGCCACCTCCTACTTAGAATCATCCCTTTACCTAGCCTCATTCGGTTTCCCACAAGGCAAACAAATTGAAAGAATGAGGCCTGTTTGAATGTAAACCCAATGATCCTGTACATCCTAGCCTGACAGAGATGCTCTGGGGGCCAGGTGCAGAGCAGGGACTTGTCCAGCTCTTCCCTCACTCCCCTTGTGATCAGCTATGGAATAATTCTTTTAGGTCAGCTTGCAAACTGAGTCTCCCAGTCCCCCGACTCTGGAAAGTTTTTCCTGAATGCCTGCAGTTCACTGCTGGGCAGAATCTCTTCTTTACTTTAACTCTCTTCAAATACATTTCCTTTCTCCCCTGCATAAATTGGCACCATCTGGGTGTGGAATGTCTGGAGAAGCACAGGCCAGTCAACTGAGCTGTCTGCTCAGGTTTTACACTCAGCATTGGATGCAGAGACAAAAGTAAAGCCAGGTTTGCTCTGATGACTCTAGAGCTCTCATATTAATTCCATCATCAGGTTGTCTCTCTGTGAATGGGAATCCAGCTCAAGGCTTTAAAACAAGAGTGGGTGCTGTGGAATAGGGCCTGGTAGAGGATGGAGTAGAGTATAGAAACAAAGTGGATGAGTGATGTGGGATTCCCCTTTGCATGCTGGGAATATTTAATGTGCTATTAAAGAAACTGTCTTGAGACTATGACAGAGTAGAATAGAGCAAGGTGGGGAAAATTAAACTGAATGCTGGGAGAAAGGAGGCAGAGCCAGACATAACTTGACCCAGTAAGACACAGCCACGTGGCAATACACAGATTACTAGAAATAGGTTAAATTAAGATGTAAGAGTTAGCCAATAAGAAGTTAGAGCTAATGGGCTAAGAAGTGATTTAATTAATACAGTTTTGTGTGATTATTTCAGATCTGAGCAGCCAGAAACAAAAAGGCAGATTCCTTACAACAAATTGGTGCTCCAATGTGGTTGACTATATCCATGTAAAACCCAATTAAGCTTGAAAAGGAACTCTAGATACACATAAAACCCCAAAGTTTAGTCCTTGGGCAGCTGAGGAGAGGTCACCTGAAATGGCCCTATCCTATAGCCATACTGATGAATATCTTGCATATCAAGATAGAAACTTCATCTGGTGATGGATGGATGGATGGATGGATGGATGGATGGATGGATGGATGGATGGAGATAGAGACCAAGACCCACATTGGAGCACCAGACTGAAGTTTCTGTGTGGTTATTTTGTGTGTAAGCTAGCTGAATGGCCAGGATGAAAAGCAGACTCTCCCTCATGCCCTACAACACTTGGCGCTCCTACTTGATCAACTAATTCCACGTAAAACCCAAGAGGGCGTAAAAAGTAATTCCTTCTAGACAAAAACCAACAACAACACAGTTTAGCACAGCTTTTGCTGTTTGCTGGTAGAGTGCCACAGAGAGATTTTCCAGACTCAGCCACGCCATTTTAAAACAAATCTTCCTGGGCACTGCCGCTGATACAATCGCTGGCTATGGGGCATTTGTGAGCTCAGGTGTTTGTGTGCCCACTCGCAGACAGGAGGAAAGTAGCTGAGACCATGCCCATGCTTGCTTCTTCCTGCCTGAGCAGGCAGTGGGAATAGGTCTACTAGGCTTGGGCAGGCAGAAGAGCATAGCCAATTCCTACTGCCATACAGAGAGATGCTTCCAGGTTGTGCAGTGCTCTGCATGGCAGATTTGGTTGTAACTCAGAAAAAAGGGTCAATGTCCTACACACTCATTCTCAGGGTTGGACTGCTGAGCATGACTCCTGCCTGACAGCCCCAGAGCTAACAGTAGTGGTGCTTCCACCTTTTTAAAATTGGAGAAAGGCAGAGCCACCATCCAGAGCTGCTAAAACCAAGCTACCAAGCTGCTTAGCATTTTAAAAGCTCTTCTAGACAGTAAAAAATTACAGACAATGCAATAAGGACAGATTCAGACATAAAAGACCTAAAAATGGCTCACAGTGTTGGAGAAATATATCTAGGCTTGAGAGAAAAAAGAAGAAAAAAGAATATGAAGAGTCATAAAGTTAATGCTTTAATAAAAAGGGTAAAGTCTTTAAAGAGACAGAGTATATATAGTCATAGATGAAAAGAAGTAATGAAAAACAAGCCACATAGAACTGTAAAATTCCCAGAGAGTCTGGATTATGTATTTCATTGTGTTTTCTTTGCTTTCTTGACTGTGAAGTAGCTAAATACAGAGACATTTCATTGGTTGCTAAGCTAAACCATCATGTATATCATAAAAATATATGACTTCCAAATTTGAGTCTAAGTTACTTTGGAAAAGAGGTTCTTCTTTTGTTTTCACAGAGCATGAGAACTTGTGGATTGCCTCCAGGTAAATATGGTTTCATGGACCAAAGCCTCCTGATAGGTTGCCACGTACACCCTCAAAAACTTACTTTACTCAACTGCTGACTGAGATAAATAAACCTAGCACACAAGATAAACCATAAAAAACCTGAATAACAGTTAGCACAAAACAGTTTGGAGAGAAAAAACTATGCCCATAGTCCCAAATATCATTTAAAAAGTTATTTTACATTTAAATGGGGATATGATATAGATATGAATAATTTGCATTTGGTATGGATCTTTGTTTTATTTATACAATTTAAGGTCAATCTTGTTGTAAGAATAGTTCTTTTCTTGATTGAGGTGTTGTGATTGTGTAGTTCATTTAAAACTCTAATGTATAATTAAGAAATTTAGGTTAATAGATAATCCTCTATAATAGTCAAGTTTGGGATTCCCTGTCCTTATGTTGAGAACAATCCAGACCAGTGACTGGGTGCCATTGTGGGGTTGGGAGGGCATTCCAGGAAAGGAGCACAGGGGCCCTCCAACTCCTGCTGCAGGGGCTTCTTTGTCCACATGAACCTGCCTCTCCCAAGCCTGCCCTATTGTCTGTGATGTCCTTGGCCCAGGAACAGTTCCTGCTCCTACACTGAGGCTATCCACCAGAGTGGTGAGGGATTGCAACACACCTTATGCTCCTGCTGCAGGGGTTTCTTTGTTTCACATAACCCTCTCCTCCCACCAAGTTCACCCTTTTGTCTATGGGGGTCCTTGGACTTCCAGGAGTCCTTGTCCCTGTGCTGAAGAGAACCATCCAGACCGGTGAGTGGGTACCATCCCGGGGTGGGGAGGATCATCAGGAAAAGGAGCACAGGGCCCCCCCAGCTCTTGCTGCAGGGGTTTCTTTGTTCCACATGACCCTGCCTACCCCAAGAATGTCCTATTGTCTGTGAGGTCCTTGGTCCAGGAACAATTCTTGCTTCTGCACTGAGAAGATCCACCCAGAGTGTTAGTACAGGAAGGATTGGACCAAGACGCCAAGACTCTCCTGGCTGTATTTGAAGGAAGAGATGGGCAGGCACCAATGCAAGAATTCCTCCAACAACCTGAAAGGCAACATGACATCACCAGAGTCCATGGATCACACAACAAGAAGATTTGAATATCCTATTCCAGAAGAAGTAGAAGAAATCAACTTTCAACATAACGTTATGAAAATAATAGAGGACCTTAAACAGGATGTGAAAAGCTGCTTTAAAGAAACAGAGAAGACAAACAAAAAAGTAGAAGAAATGACTAAATCTCTCAAAGATACCCAACAAAACCAAGCAAAAGCAATCAAACAGTGGGGCTGATTTATTGGGAGCTCACCAAGGCCAGCTGGACTAGGACAGAAAAAGCATGGAATAAAACCGGACTCTCTGAATGTCGCTGACAATGAGGGCTGACTGAAAAGCCAAGGATAAGGGCCCATGTTTAGATTCTACTGCATGTACTAACTTTTTGGGAGCCTAGTCTGTTTGTATACAAACATTCCTAGACCTGGATGGAGGGGGGGCTTGAAGTTCCCACTGGGCAGGGCACCCTGACTTTCCTGAGGATGGAAGAGTGAAGGGGAGGGAGAGTGGGGAAAGTGGGAGGTAAGGGGGAGGATGGGAGGAGTTGGATATTTTTAATAAGTAAATAAATAAATAAAAAAGAAAGAAACAAAGAAGACAAACAATAATGTAGAAGAAATGAATAAATCTCTCAAAGATACCCAAGAAAACCAAGAAAAAGCAATCAAACAGGTAATGCATACAGCTCAAGACTTGAAAAATGAAATGGTGGTAATGAAAAAAACACAAACTGAGGGAAGGCTCGATATGGAAAATCTGGGTAAATAAACAGGAACTACAGAGACAAGTATAACCAACAGAATACAAGAGATAGAAGAATCTCAGACACTGGACATACTATAAAAACATAAACTCAGTGATTAAAGACAATAACACATCCAACAAATACTTAACATAAAACATCCAGGTAATATGGGACATCGTGATAAGACCAAACCTAAGAATAATAGGGGTAGAAGAAGGAGAAGAATTACAGCACAAAGGCCCAGAAAATATGTTCAACAAAATTATAGAAGAAAACTTTTCCAACCTAAAGAAGGATATTCCTATGAAGGTACAAAAAGCATACAGAATACTGAATAGACTGAATAAACCATCCCCTTGCCATGTAATAATAAAAACACAAAACATACAGAATAAAGAAAGAATATTAAAAGCTGCAAAGGAAAAGAGTCAAGTAACATGTGAGTGGAAACCTATCAGAATTGTACCTGACGAGTTCGAGACCAGCCTGGTCTACAGAGTTAGTTCCACGACAGGCTCCAAAGCCACAGAGAAACCCTGTCTCGAAAAAAAAAAGAATTATACCTGACTTCTCAGTGTAAACCACGAAAGCCATAAGGTCTTGGACAGATGTGCTGCAGACACTAAGAGATCAGACTATTAGACCCAGCAAAGCTTGCATTCACCATCAATGGAGAAAACGAGATGTTCCAGTAAAAAAAAAACAGATTTAAACAATATATAGCCACAAACCCAGCCTTACAGAAAATATTAGAAGGAAGACCACAAACCAAGGAAGGTAACAACACACAGACAATACCACCAAAAAAAAAAAAAAAGGAGTTAACAACCACTGGTCATTAATATCACTTAATAACAATGGACTCAATTCACCTATAAAAGGGCACAGGTTAAGAGACTGGATACGAAAACAGGATCCAACATTCTGCTGTTTACAAGAAACACACCTCAACCTCAAAGACAGACACTACCTCAGAGTAAAATTTTTTTTCATCAAATGGGCCAAAGAAACAAGTGGGTGTGGCTATACTAATATCTAACAAAATTGATTTCAAACTAAAATCAATCAGAAGAGATAAAAAACACTTTATTCTCATAACACAAACAATTCATCAGGAAGAAGTCTCAATTCTGAATATCTAAGCCCCTAATATAAAGCACCCGCATATGTAAAAGAAACATTGCTAGAACTCAAAGCATACATCAAATTGAACATGGCAGACAATGAAGGCTGATGAGAAGCCAAGGACAATGGCACTGGGTTTTGATCCTACTACATGAACTGGTTTGTGGGAGCCTAGCCTTTGGATGCTCACCTTCCTAGATGAAGGGTGGAGGACCTTGGACTTCCCACAGGGCAGTAAACCCTGATTGCTCTTTGGACTAAAGAAGGAGAGGGAGAGGAGTGGTGGGATGGGGAGGAAAATGGGAGGTGGGGAGGAGGCAGCAATTGATAATAGCGAAAACCCTCTCAAAGGTACTTTTATATCTAGATTGTTCTTAGTTTGAGCATAAAACTGAGTGTGAAACTTAAAATCCAGACAAGGAAAACTTAAATTTGCTCTAAAGATAGGAAAAAGTTCTCCAGCAGATGGCTCTCTAAGAGCAGAGGAAGCCAAGGAACCTCACACATTCTGAACTACCACAAAATCCAGCTGCTCAAGACTGGTAAACTGATCCTGATTCTAAGCCAGATGTGAAGATGGCAATGGAGACATTGTATGCTGACTGTTACTGTCTAGGAGAGCAGATTCATTTGGAGTGTGCAGGGTATAAGTACAAAATTAAGGCGAGACCTGGTGTCACATGTAACCTCAGCTCTATGGAAGTGGAGGCAGAAGAATCATGAGTCTGAGTCCAATCTGAGCTACATTGCAGGATTCTGCCTCCAAAAATTAGATAGTTACCTACAACAGATAACCATCTGAATTGATCCCTAACACACAAATGAGAATGTCCCCATAACAGTAAAAAGACTGGGCTTTTCGTAGGTCTGGCACCACTACGCTCAGATTTTCCTCCTGACCAAAACAAACCCTCTGTCTGGACCAGACGTGGTGTGCTCTCCTGCAGCAAACGCCACTTCCTCCTGTCCTCCTGTCTTGAGCATTGCTGTTATCATGTCCTCTACCTGCCCCCCCCCCAAGTGTGACTACATAGTGAGATGTGCTTTGTTATAAGGATGAGGACCCAGAAGTACATGATAAATGATATAAAATTTTGGGACACGAGGTCATCAGTCATGAAACTAAGTCATATTACATATTACTCCACAAGTAATATTGCATACAGTATCACATTAACTCCTCACAACCCAGGTGGAAATATCAAAGTCTTTGTTTTACATATGGGAAACTGACGTCTAAAGATGGTAAAAATTCAGTGCAGTTTCACAGTGAAGCCATGACTTACACTCAAGTGGGTCCATTGGAAACCAGAAGCAGGGAAGTTTTCCCAGGACACTCTGTCACTCAGTGTTGGAGTTGGTTGGTCTGAGAGGCTCCACAGAGAGGGGTTTGGGCAGAACTAATTCTGTCTCTTTCTCCACTCTTATTTTAATTTCATTGCTCTATTTTTGGAATAATACAGTTCCAGTGGTTATTTCCCTACAATATGACAACATTAATATTCCGTAGGTAAAGATAGTGTTAAAATGTGTAGAAATGAATCGGGCTTTGTCTTGATTAGCTCTGATGACTGTCGTCTTGACACACAGCCTAGAATCATCTGAGGGAAACTGCGTAGACAATATGGTCTGTGGGAAACTATCTTGATTACTAATTGATCTACTAGGTCCCCGACCACTGTGAGGCAGCATCATCTCCTTGGCAATATAAAAAGCTAATTTAGCACAATCCTGCCAGGGAGCCATTAAGCATCATTCCATCCTGGTTTCTGCTGTTGTTCATTAGCTGTGAGTTCCCTGATAAGAGACATGCCTGCTTCCCAGTTCCTGCCTTGAGTTCCTGTCCTGAATTCCCCAATAATAGAATGTAACCTGTAGTAAAAACAAATCCTTTCCTTCCCTAAACTGCTTCAGGTCAGAGAGTGTTTCATCACAACAGGCATGATGGCACTACAACAGGATTCTATTGGGGATGGGATTGCCTCTGATAGTTCCAAGGTGAATTGTTGCTTTTTTTATCATTGTTCTACAAAAATGATAGGAAATATATTCATATATGTGGGAAGCCAATGAGACCCTTCATTTTAGTAGCTTGGCTATACGAGGAAACACTAGGAAACATGGGCAGAACCTACCCAAATCAGAACAAATATGATGGTTTTAAAAAAATCTCATATAGGCATTTAAATAGATCTATCACATCTTTTCTGATCTTTTCCTGGATGCGAGTAATGTCTAAATTCAAACATCAATAGGTAATATAAACCAAATATGGTTGCTCATGCCTGTAATCTCAAAAGTTGGAAGGCCTATACAGAAAAACTACCATAAGTTTAATGCCTGCCATGTTATATAGTATGTTTCTGGGTAGTCTCAGCTACAGAGAGAGACCTTGCCTTAAAAAAATAAAATGAAGTAAAATAAACAGAGGTGTTATGATATCCACTAGTAACATCATGATGAACTCAGCCAGGCAGAGTATAAATAAATCTTTTGAAAAGAGAAAAAGAACTTCCTACACACAAAGCTGTACCTCCTTCCCTGTCATAGAGAAAGAATAATTTCAGGGCACCCTCTGTCCTTGTTCGCCTAGGACATGGCTGACTGCCCACGAGCTTCCCTGTGCTCTGAATTAGCATGCCTGTAGCTCCAAACATTTGCACCTCCAACTCCTCAAGCAGTCATGTGACCGTGGGCACTGTCTCAGTTCTGAATGCTGTTTGTGGATGTGCAGCTATGCCTCCATTACAGTTTTCATGGCTAAGGTCGAAGGCAGAAATATTGGGCGCTTAAAAGAAATCTGATGCTGGCTCAGAACTGAGAGATAGATATTTATTTAGGGGGAAAACTTAAAAATCAGGATTATCTACTTGAACGGTGGATGGAGCATCCCAATTAGAGGTTGAAACCATTGCAAGTCATTATGATAATGACACAAACACTTGTCTTAGCTGGGTGCAGTGGTATCTGTCTCTAATCTCATTACTAGGGAGGCCGAGGCAAAAGAATTGCCATGAGTTTCAGTATTGCCTTTACTGAGACCCCGTTTTTCCCTTGCTTTAATTTCTAAAGCTCCTGCATGTGGATTCAGAGTCTATGGCCACAGAGTCTTTGCATTAGCTGTCTTGGGGATGCTGTGGATACCCTTCCCTCCCATTGTTTGACCATCCTGGTCACCCTTCTGGAGGGAATTCCTGTTTCTTCTTGTTCCAGCTAGTAAGAAAGCTGCAGAAAGTCCTTCAGCACTAGGCACTTAGTCATCTCTCACTAGCAGTGGCAAGGAGGGGCATCATGGCACCAGCCTCCATGCTGAGCACTGCCTTGTCCATGTACTGATCATAACAGCTTTCAGAAGGAGGCACTAACAGAATTACCATTTGCTAGGTGGATAAATGGAAGCTCAGACAGGTGAAGTCACTTGCCTGGAGCCACACTGTGACTATTCTACCACTGAGTTACATCCCAGGTCTAAACTCATCTTCTACAACAATTACAGGGCAGGCTGGATAAGGGTAGCCAGCTGTCAATGTGTTCACCCCAACACTGGTCCTTGAGAATGGTTGAGAGAATACTTTCAAGACAGGAAGTATTTAGTTATCTGGAGGATAAAAAAGAAGTCACAGTCTACACTGTGAAATAAGGATAGTTTAGACTGAGGAAGGCTGACAAGAAATTGCCATCTACCTGCACAAATGCCGATAGAAGAAGCCAGGATAATACCCATCCAGCAGCATTTACCAAAGCTGAGAACACACAGGTGAGTAAGGCATAGCTGTCCCAAGATCCATCAAGGTAGTAAAACAGACAAAGAGACCCAATCAATATAGTAATAACTTAGCAGTATGGCCTAACCCAAGTCTTGCATAGTTACCAGTGTATCTATAGATGGCTCTTTCTGTGTCAGGGTCATCTCAGAAATAGGATTTGACCTGTGGCAGAGAGTAGCCAAAGCCTCCACTATAATTCTTTGCCTGCTGAGTTTGTAAATGCCTGGGTTTGTCAATTCCTGTCTGTGGAACCCCAGGCTTGCTTCCTTCCACTTTTGAACTCTCTGACTTACTTCCAGTCTCAGAAATTAGAACTGCCCCAGGAGTTCTACAATTATGAAACAGTAACCTAGTAGAAAAATATCTTCAATATACTCTGACATCTCCAATGGCAAGGGGCCGAATCAACTGTTCATCTCATGTACACAAATGTACAATAAGAAAAACATCCGTTCACATAAAATAAATAAATCTAAAAATGAAAAAAAAGTACACATCAAATGCATAGGCAAGGACAATAGCATCTAGACAAACGCTGCTTCCCTAAGTGACTTGGAGGGTCATTATCTACGTTGTGTGCTTATCATTGGTGATAGATACAGTATGAATACTGATTTCCTCATAAAGTGTGTATCCAGGGGCAAGCCAGGCTATCCACAACCAAGACACCAATAACCTGTGTAGCTCTGACTGACTGGGAAGTCTCTATGCAGTCGATGCTGCCTGGAACAAGTAGAGATCCATGTCTGTTTGTGAGTTCTGGGGTTACAGCTATGAAGCACAATACCAGAAAAAACAAACTGCTCTTAAATGTGAAAAAATTTGAAATCACTTTATATTTTATTAATAAACACTACATTTTTCTCAAATGAGGCTTTTAATGGGAAATCAGTGAATGATACCCTTAGGAAATTATGAAAAACAAGAACAAATAAAATCAAAATAACAAAAGTAAAACCTAAAGAACCAAAATAAAAACCTAAACAAAAATGAGAAACAAAAATTAAGGTGGCAGGATTCTCTCACTGCAGATTAAGCAGCACAGACCTAGAGCCTGCGGCTGACCTTGGACAGGTGGAAGCAACACAGTCACTGATTGTTACAACCTTTTCAAGATGAGAAGAGTGATGCCTCTTTGGGGTTTTACACTATATGTCACGTTCTCACCAAGGTCAAGGACAACATGTTACAGGCTTTGTCTCAAAGACTCTTGAATTCACTTGAGTCATGTCCACCAAAGTGCCCTAAATGGTCCATCAGGACAAGCATTGGTTACACTCTTGGACTCCTTCTGGAGGTCCACAAGCTCTGGATTTGCTTCAGTTCTTTTCTGAAGCCCTCCTCTGTATATCCTTAGCTAGAGTGGTGTCCCAAACACCTCCATTTGCAGACATATCTTAAGTATACCTGGGCCAAGGCTTTTCCTCATCTGCAGTCATTCCATTCCTAAGGATATAAACATTCTGAAACTTCATCTTCCTAATGCGCACTGATACTGTTGTACCATACAGATTCTAGCAGTCTGAGTCTCCCTGGTGCTTTGTCCTGAACCCCACAGCTCTTTCATTTTCCTGAGGCATCCTGCATATAGCCATGCATGTTTGTATCCAGTGTAACTTCCTCAGCTCTGAACTGGCTGAATCTTGTGTAGCTGCATCTGTGCCTGTGAGTTTGGGGTTCTAGGAGTTTGACACTACACCTGACTAAAGAAGCTGGACTTAAGCGTGAAAAGTTGTAATTGCTTTTTTATTCATGAACATAGATTTTTTTCTCAAAAGGGGCTTTAAATGGGCAGTCAATATAAACAGTGAAAAAACTTAACAAATTGGGAAAAGCAAGAAAAAGAACAAATTAAATCAATATAACAACAAAACAAAACCCTAAACCAAAAACCAAAGAAAATGAAGATAAGTCGCATTCTCCCTCTGCAGATTGAACAGCACAGAGCGACAACATATGCTTTGCCTTGGAGACATAAGAGGAAGAAAGTCACCAATTGTAACAGAATTTTCAAAATGAAAACAGCCACTCATCTTTGGGGCTTTATATGTCATGTTCTCCCCAAGGGTGAGAAGGCATTTTCCTCCTTGTGAGTTCCCAGTCACGAAGGGGTGCCTATTTATGAAGAGGCCTAGATCCTAGGGTAAAAATGAGATGTTTTCAAGATGTCTATGGGTTCCTTTGGCTTCCTCAGGTCCTACAACAGTGTTGTCAGGGGGAAAAGGAGTCAAGAACCAGAAGCAGCCATGCTGGGTCACTGGCTAGACAAAATCAAGACCTATTACACAAAGGAAACCGAATTTGAAGAACAAAATACATGCCCAAAATTGAGTAGCTTCTGGAAATGGGGATAAACTGGTGGCTATTACACTAGCAGCTCCTTCTGAAAGTGGCCCTCAGTCTGGGCTGTAGCCTGTTCAAGCCCAACCTGAAGATTCTTGGACCTGGGAGTTATGTGTAGGAGGTTCTACTGTCCATATGTTGCTTTCATTGGTTGAATAAAGAAACTCCCTTGGCCTTTAGATAGGGCAGCACTTAGATTTCATGCAAAAGAAAACTGTATGCTGGGAGAAAGATGGAAGGCACGGAGAGCTGCCATGGAGCCTCCAGGTCAGACATGCTGAATCTTTCCCAGTAAGCCACAACCTCGTTGAGAACACAGATGATTAGAAATGGGTTGCATCAAGATGTGAGAGGTAGCCAATAAGAGGCTAGAATTAATGTGCCAGGCAGTAATTTAATTAATACAATTTCGGCATGGTTACTCCAGGGGTTAAGCTAGCTGGCCGGTGGCTTGCAACCAGCTCCTCCTTCAACTGAGTGGCTGCCCAATGTGGCCAACTAACATCACGTAAATCCTGAGAGGTCTTTAAAAAAATTCTAGACACACAGGAAAAAAAAAAAACAGACTTAAACATAGCTTTTTATTTTTTGCTGGCAACATGCCAAAGAGTGATTTTTCTGGATTCAGATGTAGAAAAAAAAACTACACAGTTTTAATACGCTGGCTTTCTGGGCTGTGCTCCTAGCGCAACCTCTGTCTCTTGCAGGAGACAGAGATTTTGGATGGGGTTTTGTGAGTAAAGTGCTATGGCTTGCTTGATTGCAATGTGGACTGCTATGTGCCTGGAACAGTTTGTGGCTCAGAGGCAGCTCCACTATGCTGAACTGGGCTGATCTCAGGCAGGAACTATCATAATTATCATAATAACAGCACAGTTAAGGTTAAGACTGGGCAGGAAACAGGTGGTACCTTATTACCCCTACATGGCACAAATGAAGTTTTTAAGTAGTGCTTAGCATTTTAATAAGTACTCCTGGATAGTTAAGAATTACAGATTCACAATAGGACAGATTCAGACATAAAAGGCCTCTATTGGGTCACACTGTTGAATAAAGGTCCTTATTAGGCTTAAAAAAGAAAAGAAATAAAGAGTATATAGCCATAAAATAATGCTTTTAGAAAAAGGGTAATGTCTTTGAAGAGACAGAGTAAAGACATAAAGAAAAATAAGCCACATAAAAATGAAAAATTCACAGAGTCTAGATTATCTATATTATTTTGTTTTCTTTAAATGTTTTGACTGTGAAGGAGCTAAATACAGAGAGACACTTCATTGTGTGATCTGCTAAGCTAAACCAGCATATATGTTTTAAAGATATATGACTTCCAAAATTTTGGTCTAGGGATATGATGCTTTGGAAAAGTCCTTCTTTTGTTTTCACAGAGGATGTGACCCTGTGGATTGCATCTATTCCGATTTGGTATGATAGACCACGCCCTCCTGAAAGGTTGCTGTGAACACCCTCAAAAAATTACTTCAGTCAACTTCAGACTGAGATAAACCTAGCGCACAGGATATACATAAAAGACCAGATTAACAGTTCCCCCAGACAGCACGAAGCAGTTTGGAGAGAAATAGCTGCACCCATATTCCCAGATATTGTTTAGAACTGTTTCTTTACATTTAAAGGAAGATATGATATAGATATGAATAATTTGCTTTGGTATAGATTTTGGTTTATTGAGAGAAATTTAAGGTCAACTTTGTTATATGTATATGTATTTTTGATCTTGATTAAGGTATTGTGATTGTGTAGTTCATTTGAAAATGTAATGTATAATTAGGAAGTATAGGTTGTTAATGGATAATTGCGGCGAACTCCCTGACCAGCAGGAAGGAACAGCCACCAGACGAGGATTCTTCTCAGATTCTTCTCAAATCACGCTTTATTGGAGCCTCTTGGTTATAGGGAGAGCAGAAAGTGAGAGGCCCAGAGCTCTGAGCTGTATCTGCTTATATAGGGAGTCTGCCTAGCAACCTTTGCTACTTTGATACTTTAACTGCTTTTCTGGAGACCCACCTGCCGGAAAGAAAGCAGGGGAACATCCCTGTCAATTACAGACCACAAGGAAGTTCCCCTGCCTGTCAGGGGAAGTGTGAGCAGCTAGATCACAACAACTCATCCTGTTTTCTAGTGGAAGAACTGCAACCTTTATTATGGTATCAAGTGAGGCCGAGGCCAAATGCCATCTTGTAATGGCAGCCACTCAAATCGGCTCCCAGCAGTTCCCCCTTTCTGTTTTTCTCTGTAGGCCAGTGAGAAGGTCTTACTCCCGTTCAGGTCCTCACCTCATGATGCGAGGACCGATCAAAGGAGGCCTAAAACTCCTGGTACTCCTTCTCCTGTGCAATGGAATAAACTCCTGGGAGGTGCAAAGGCAGTACTCAGAGTAAAAATGCGTACCTTCCTCAGTGCAATGGAGAATTTCTCCCTGAGAGTGCAAAGGCTATGCAAGGAACAAACCTACTGGCCTTTTAGGACAGATAACCATACTTGGGGTGAATTTCCATTCTCCAAAGTGTCTAACGCTCGTAGAACTGTATCCTTATCTCTAGATGTCTGAGCTCGGGGTCGACAAATTAACCATAGGCACAGCACGCACCCTATTATGCAGCATGCAAAAAATATCTCCATCCCCACCCAATCCTTAAACAGGGAGAAGGCAGAGGAGATCCAGGACTGCAGTCCCTCTGCCAGGCTTAGATCTATGTGTGTTGAGTTGATTAGAACCACTGCGTGTCTGAGGTCCTCCAGGGTAGAGTCAGAGTTCTCAGACCAATTTCAGGAATGGGCTTAGGGTAGGCTGACAGAATCCCCATCTCTGCTCTGCTCGGCTCTGGATTGTCACCGCCATCGTCATCAGGAACAGCAGTGGCATCATCTTCGACAGGATCAGCAGTATCAGCATCCTGAAGAGCGGCGGAGTCATTTTCATGATGGACTTCAACAGTTCCGGTTAGGCGGCTCGGGACCCAATGAGGCACTTCTCTCCTTGGGGGCAGGGAAGTCTGGAACAAGGACCTCTCTCCAGTCGCCTCTGGAACTCCTCTATGGGATGTCTGTAGCCACGACATCATCAGGTCCAGATTTTCTTTCTGTGAAAAAAGGCATAAACACATTCTCGACCCCAAATATAAATAGGTCGGGTTTTTTTATAATGCATTTGCAAGGGTTTTTCCACCTTGCCCTAGCAAAGGTCAGCTTGGTGTTATCACGTCAGATTCGTTTGTAACAGGATCTTTTTGCAACTTTCATGAGTTGCTTTCAAGGAGCCTTGTTACGTTTCACAATTTTTATTTTACCAGTTGCTCTATAATCTTTTATTAGTTCTTTCATTGGACGAGCCATTTGTAAAATTTTAGCATAAAATCCTTTAAGGGATTTTTTTGCTATAACATTAGCAAAATACAGTTGTGTGAATTGTAGCAATGATCATCTGGGGAAAGATTATTGTTTTGCCAGGAATAAATCTTAAAATTATCAATGAATCTTTTGTTTAGTATAAGAAACATTGATCATTAGCTTTTATCCTGTCCTTTTGTATCAGACAGGCTACTGTTTAAAATTCTGAAAACAAGCCAAATGTATCTTTTTTTTACTTGTAACTCTGGCCCTTGATAAATTTAGTGAGAGGCCTGAGACTTAAGTCTCAGCAGACCACCCTGAAGCCACACCTGGCAGCAGGAAAAGACCATAAGCTGAAACAATACAAGAGCCAGCTGTACAAATAAGTAAATATCTTTTAGCAGCTATTGCTCCTTCCTCAGCATTCAAATAATTTGCTAAGGAATATGGAGAAGTTTTTTTGCCATAACTCTATGGTGTTTTAAGGTATTTGCCAGCAAGTAAGCTGTAATGCTGTGACCATAAACAACAGTCAAAAGGTCCTATGGTGTTTTCTTGCCAGGAAGCAAGCTGCAACAATGTATCCATAGCTCCAGAGTCCGGACTGCCTGCTTGAAAGAGTCAGAGTTTTCCCTGGCAGGAAGGCCCAGAAAGCCAGCATTTTAAAACAGCCAGCTTTTTTCCTGGTAAGGCTGAAAACAAAAATGCTTTACTCTATAGTCTTTTCAAGCTTTATCCATCTCCATAAATTTCTATGTCCTGAGGCAAGTCCCGGTGTTTGCAGCTTTGCAGACCCTCAGTGCTGCTTGTCTGTGGAGCTGCCTAGAGCTCCTTGGCCTTGGAGCCGCAGTTGCTCACACTCCATTGCAAACTCTGGAGGCCTCGGTAACTCAAACCAAATGAATATACCTCCTTTTCTTAGCGTACCTTGTTTAGTGGCAAGATTCAGCTCTCTACCAAGCCTATCCCAGGATGACACATTAAGATTGCCAGAGACAGCAAACCAAGAAGCAATTGTGTCATTCTCAGCTAAAAACCTTTCCAAAGCGCTCCATAACAGCTTGTTAAGAGCCAGAAAAATCAGGTGTGATGTTGAAGCGCCCATTCTAAAATCCTATTCTTCCTTTTACTTAGCAGCCTCCTCCTCTAGCTCCCCCTCTTCCTGTGAGCTGAGTTCATCATCCGACAAAGGTAGGTAAAGCCGGTTCTTTTTCTTTCCATCCCCTTCTTCCCTTTGAGGGTTTTCTTGAGTTTCTTTTTTAGGTATACCCTTTATCTTTTTATCCTTTTCCTTTTTACTATCCTTTTTTATCTTTATTCTTTTCAGTCTAGACCCGCCTAAGTCCCCCCCCTTTTAAATCAGACTCTGATAGGCTGTCCTGGTGTGCTTGCAGTGCCCTCCTCCCTTCCCTGCGCAACCAAAAGCAGCACAGAAAAACGACAATGACGAGGGCCACAAAGATCAAGCAAAATACCTTAGGTGTAACCTCAGCAATCATCATACTTGGGAGACTCACCAACATCGCCGCTCTGCGTGTCAAGTTCTGAATCCTATTTGGCCCCTCACTCGGTACCAAAGCTTGTCCCAGCGTCCCGGGGTTTCGGCACCAGTTGCGGCGAACTCCCTGACCAGCAGGAAGGAACAGCCACCAGACGAGGATTCTTCTCAGATTCTTCTCAAATCACGCTTTATTGGAGCCTCTTGGTTATAGGGAGAGCAGAAAGTGAGGGGCCCAGAGCTCTGAGCTGTATCTGCTTATATAGGGAGTCTGCCTAGCAACCTTTGCTACTTTGATACTTTAACTGCTTTTTCTGGAGACCCACCTGCCGGAAAGAAAGCAGGGGAACATCCCTGTCAATTACAGACCACAAGGAAGTTCCCCTGCCGGTCAGGGGGAGTGTGGGCAGCTAGATCACAACTCATCCTGTTTTCTAGTGGAAGAACTGCAACCTTAATTTTGGTATCAAGTGAGGACGAGGCCAAATGCCATCTTGTAATGGCAGCCACTCAAATCGGCTCCCAGCAGATAATCTTCAATAATAGTCAAGCTTGTAGTCATGTTAGATTTTCTAGATATAGAGATATCTTTCAGTTAGATATGCATTCTTCATATCTTCCAAAGACCATAGAATATGGCATTAAAATGTTTTCATAACTTAGGGCTTTTCATGACATCTGCTCCTGGCAGCACCAAGCTACTTTCTGAGGAAGATGGGCATCAAAAAGGCTCCTTATGGAGTTTGCTAGCAATGTGGGCAAGAAACTGCTCGTGCCTGGACTGTTGTGTAAACTGGAGATGAAGAACCGATATAGAGAGAGGACTGTTAAACTTGCCTAAAGTTGAGATGGTCCTTCGCGGTTTCTGCTTCATGAAAGAGTCTACAAGACATTCTGCGGATACAAAAGAAAGTGACTGAACTGTCTTTGAAATTTCCTGCTTCATGGAAAAGTCTGATGGATACTATACACCTCAAGGCCAAAGATGGATGTACCAATGATACAGAAAAACTTTGGGTGACAGTCCAGGAAGCGTGATGGTTCTGTCAGTTCCAGAATTTTGGAAGTTGCTTACTTCTTGCTTACTTAGTTAATATTGTATCCTTTTGGAGTCTTTGATGAAGTTGAAGAATAGATAGTTATAGTTATCATTTTTCTTTGTTTTATAAAAGATAAAATAGATCTAAATATTGTAATTGTAATTCATGCTTGGTAACTGTTTTGTTATATGTAATTTTACTATGCTAAAAAGAAAGCCTTTCTTTTTTGTTTAAACAGAGAAAGGGGAAATGGTATAAAAGGTTCTTCTGTCTATGTTTTGCTTTCATTGGTTGAATAAAGAAGCTGCCTTGGCCTGTAGATAGGGCAGCACTTAGATAGGCAGGCAAAAGAGAACTGAATGCTGGGAAAAAGAAGGCAGGGAGGGAGAGCTGCCATGGAGCCTCCAGGTCAGACATGCTAAATCTTTCCAGGTAAGCCATGACCTTGTGGTGAACGCAGATTAATAGAAATGGGTTAGATCAAGATGTTAGAGTTAGCCAATAAGAGGCTAAAAATAATGGACCAGGCAATAATTTAATTAACACATTTATGTGTGGTTATTTTGGGGGTTAAGCTAGCTAGGTGGTGGGAGATGAAAGCAATTAGAACACAGGTGAGAAGACATGGCATTTCAACTGTCTAGCTATCACCTTCCACCACCTTAGTGGCCTGAACAATCAACATTGGTCTTTGGAGTGATATCATTCTTTTTATCCTCAAAGGAAAAGGATCACATAGTAGCTAGGCCTAGCATTTTTTCAGTCCTAAATATGTCATATTTTAAACAGCACTGTATAATGGTCTTTCTACTTGAATGAATAGGACATTCTCCTAAAGTTCAGAAAAGTCATTTTGTAAATAGCAACAGGATATTAATACCATGTCCCAGAGTATATGAGCAATACAATTGTTATTGATAATGAGTTACTGATCAACTGTATCATTTTATTGATAGCCATAATAAAGCCTTGCCATCTAGGAAGGTAAACAAGTTCATGAGGCTAGCTGAGTTCTCATGTCCGGGAAACAATTGAACATGAACAACATGCAGGATAGAGCCTCTCATGCTAGAGCAGCATTTCCTGAGATGTGTGCCTGAGTACCCTGGCCCTGCCAGGGATCTGGATCCAAGCAGAAATTTATGATTTCCTTAGGACTAGAGCTGGTAACCTCCATCCTGGCTCTCTTTGGGAATCTGTAATAGCATACTCTGAGAAGGTTCTGATCTTACCTGCAGCTGAGGCATCTGCCTGTGTCATCCTGGAAAGTTCTTAACCTATTCTATTCAGAGAACACTTTGCACAGGAAATGGGTAATATTGCAGAAAACAAAGTTCAAAAGTGGGATTCTTGTCTCCACAAGGGATGTTCCTAAATAAAAGTGTTATTTCAGCCAGGTATGGCAGTACACACATTTCAATCCAATGTGTGTGATCTGAAGCAGGCAGATCACTGTCAGTTCAAGAAACTTCTGCTCAGAACATAGAGTTCAGAAGGGAGGAAGGGAGACTCAATTCTGGAGACACACTGAGTATCAAATGTATTGTTTTTTGGACAGAATTTCTTGTTGATTGGACCAGGACAATTCTCATAGGTATTTTTTCCCTGTTTCTAGTTGGAAACCATACATGTGAGCAGAAGACTACAAAAGACAGAGATTCCAGGTAAAAGGGACCCTCTGGGCTCTACTTCCTCCCCAATTCTGGGTTCCTACCTAAGCTGGGAGAATTCAAAGTGATGCTGTAGCTTTTCTGTCAAGTTTTTTTCCTGCATGGGCATTTCCCTCTGCTTCCACAGCAACTGAAGACTTTCCTCCAATCTCTTGAGCTCCAGTTCATTAGAAGACTGTGTTGTTAGTGGAAGGTCACAGACCATCATACATCTCTAGCACATACAAAAGATCCAAATAGCTTGCTGGGCAGTTAGGGAGACAAAACAGTAAAAGTACCCAGGAGAGTTAGAAACCCAGATTCCATTTAGAGACTGATCAGAAACAGAGTAGTCTCCTTTGGCCAATCGCACACATGCATGACACACAAGATCACCTAAATATTAAACTACTACTAGTACTACTACTACCACCACACACACAGAGAGAGAGAGAGAGACAGAGAGAGAGAGATGGAGGTAGGAAAGGAGGAAAAAAGAAAGATAATAGAAAGAAATATCATGGCAGAAGAGGACATCTAATGTGGGATTCCCCTTTTAATATGCTTTTAATATGTTTTATTGCCATTGGTTAATAAAGAAGATGTTTTTTGTCAATAGCTTAACAGTGTAAAGCCAGGCTTGATGAGCTATATACAGAAAGGAGGTGGAGTCAAGGAAAAGATATTTAGATGTCCCAGAACAGACATACCAGAACCTTACCAGAAAGCCACATCATCATGGCGATTCTGAGAGTAATAAAAATGGGTTAATTTAAGATTTAACCAAAAATACACTTAAGCTATTGGCCAAACAGTATTGCAAGTAATATAGTTTCTGTGTGGTTAATTCAAGTCTGGGCAGTCGGAAAATGAACAAGCAGCCTCCAACAACAGACTGCTGTGCCAATGTGGGGCTGATTACATCCTTGTAAAAACCCGAGAAGCTTGAAAATGAATTCTAGACACAAAGGAAAAGAGATAAGAATGGCTTCTTGGTAGCTGGCCTTTTTTTTTTTTTTTGGATGGGCTGTGTTTGTTGGAGGGGAGTGAGAGCACCGTGGTTCCTTTATAAGAGGTTTTCTTTATTAGTAGCAAAAAAAACTGGGGTTTCCAAATGGAGGCTTCTTGGTGTGCGTTGTCAGCGTGATCTCTGGCCCTTTTAGGAGGCCAAGCACTTGAATAGGGTTTGTAAGCAGTGTACTGCAAGTTATTTGGTGGCTACATGGGCCAACTGGTTACTAGAATTGAGGCAGTAAGCGTGGCTCCCACCCGGTAGTCTCGGATGCAGTGAATGGATCTCTGCCATTTGGATTAGGTGGAGCCAAAAGGCAAAGCAGCCTTAGTCCTAGACACACCACTTTGCATTTTAAGAAGCAGTCCTTGTCAGAAAAGGATTACAGGTACACAATAAAGACCAATTCAGATGAAAATGAACTCTAAATGGGTCACAGTGTTGGAATAAAAAGAATATATTCAGTTACAAAAGGAAACAAATGGTTATAAAAAGCCTTTAAGGAGATAGACTACAGACAGTCATAGATAAAAGGAGTAATAAAAATAAGCCACATAAAGATAGAATATTCACAGAGATTTTGGATTATGTATATTATTGTGTTTTCTCTGAATTTTTGACTGTGAATGAGCTAACTACACAGAGATATTTCATTGTACAAACTACTAAGGTAAACCAACATATATATTTTAAAGGTACCTTGACTTCAAAACTTGGTTTTCAAGATTTGTTGTCTTGGAAAAGAGATTCTTTTGTTTCCACAGAGGATGAGAACTTGTGGATTCCTTCCAGACTAATGTGGTTTGGTGGACCAAGATCCCCCAAAAAGTTACTGTGAACACCCTTCAAAATTACTTCACCCAACAAAAAGCAGGAAGTAGTGCAGAAAACTACATCCAAATTCCCTAAATGATTGTTTATAAATGTGTTTACATTTAAAGGGGGATATGCTATAGAGACGGGTACTTTGCATTGGGTATAGATCTTTGTTCAATGATACAAATTTTAGGTCAGTTTTGTTATTTCTACATTTATGCTCTTGATTCAAGTGTTGTGTTGTGCAGCTCATTTAAAAATGTAGTGTATAATTAAGAAATACAGGCTAATAATAGTCATCTACAATGATCAAGAATGTCGTCATGTTAGTTAGGTTATCTAGATATATAGAGATATATTTCAGTTAGATAATCTTCAAACCTTTCAAAGACTAACAGAATATGGCATTTAAAATGTTTTAAAAACTTAAAACTTTTCATGATACATCTACTCTTGCAGCACCAATCTACTTTAAGAGAATGATTGACATCAAAGAGACTCCTCATGGAGTTTGTTAATCATGAGGGCAAGAAACTGCTCTTGCCTGAATTGCCTGATTGGACTTGCAGAACCCAAAGAAAAATGACTACTGAAGTTGTCTGAAGAATGTGAGATGGTCTTTCTGGGTTCTTGTGTCATGAACAAGTCTGCCAAACATTCTGCAGGATACAGAAGACTGTGACTGACAAACTACCAATATACGTGGAACTGTCTTGGAAATTTCCGGCTTCATGGAAAAGTCTGCCAGATACTATGGGCCTGTGGTCTGAAAATGGGATGCCTCCAAGTTACAGAAGAAATTTTCCTGACTGTCCAGGCAGCAAGATGTCTGTCAATTCTGGAATTTCAGAAGTTGATTACAATGCACTTCCTGTTTACTTACGTAATATATCCTTCTGAACTCTTTGATGTCTTTGAAGGAGTTGAAGAATAGGTAGTTACAATTATAGTGTTCCTTAGTTACGATACAAGAGAAAGTAGATATAAATATTGTTACTATAATTCTTGCTTGAAAACTGTTTTGTTGTATGCAATCTCGCTATGTTAAAGTTAAAACCTTCCTTTTTAATTGGACAGAAATGGGGAGGTAATGTGGGATTCCCTTCTGTATGCTGTTAATCTGTTTTATTGCCATTGGTTAACAAAGAAGCTATTTTCACTCAATGGCTTAACAGAGTAAAGCCCAGCAGAAAGACAGAGAGAGAGAGAGAGAAAGAGAGAGAGAGAGAGAGAGAGAGAGAGAGAGAGAGAGAGAGAGAGAGAGTAGGCAGAGTCAGAGAAAAATCATGTAGGCCCCCACAGGAGTCAAATGCACTGGCAACTTGCCGGTAAGCCAAAGCCATGTGGTGATACACAGATTCATAGAAATGGGATAATTAAGATATAAAAGTTAGTCAGAAATATACTTAAGCTATTGGCCAAACAGTATTGCAAATAATATAGATTCTGTGTGGCTATTTTGAGTCAGGGCAGTTGGGAAATGAACAAGCAGCCTCCAACAACACACATTTTCAGTTCAGACTAACCACACCCATCCTTTCAAAAGAATCTCACAACTCACACATAATTCCCTGGGGAGAAATACTATTGTTAAAAATATGATATTCTTGACCAGACTGTGTTGAACTAGTTAGAAAATTCTTCTCCTGAAAGCCCAAGTCTCACCCCATCCACCACCAGCTTGTCAAAAGCCCACAGCAGATCATGCAATAACCCCAGACTATATCCAGCTGGATGGTAGAACTGTCCAGCACCACTCACAGAAAAGAGGCTGACAAACTGCTACTCGACTTCTATTACTGTAAACCAAGAGCTGGGCAATGGGAAGAGAAAATATTGGGATGCAGGAAGAAAGGAGAGGGCTGCATGTCAACCACATCCATGACTGTGAGAAGCACTCATTTGGCACGTGCATGGGGATTTCCTCCTTGCAAACTGCTGCCCATGTGTGATCTCACAAGAGCTCTGTTGAGTGAATGAGCCCCAGGACCAGGAACTCACTTACTCAAAGCTCTGTGCACAGAATGCTACCTATCATAATGACATGTGGGTATATTATATGTTACTGACCCTTCTCCTTCACTGGACTGCAACTCCAAACAGAGACTCAGGGATGGCTTGCCAATAATTCAGTTTCTCATGAGAGGCTAACGCCCCAGAAGTACTTGTGCATGAACACTGAAATAAACACCTCAGGCAGCATGAGGTGGGTGGCTGGGTGGAACATGGATAAGTAAGGTGATGGGTAAAAGCACAGGTGGTTAAATAAGCAGAGAGGCAGTCAAATGGGCAAAAGGTGCCCAACCTTACCCTGATTTATTTGTCTGCTCCTACCTCTTGTTGCTGGGTCTTGAGGCCACTAGTCTCTTCCTCTCGGTCCTTACAGACCACATTCAAGTCCTCCAAGTGGTGCTTCAGTAGGAGGCCAGTCACCTAGTCATCCAGCAGTTTCTTTTTCTACTGCCTCAGCATGTACAACTTCTCCAGTTGAGTCAGCTCTTCTAGGAGCCAGCTGTGCAGACTGCTGGAGATGCATAGTAAGATCCTGCCAGCATCCTACTGCCACCCCTGCCTCCAGGAACCCCTGCCTCCAGTTAAGAATCTCTTTCACATGTAGGAATATTAGGTCTCTTTCACATGTAGGAATAAAAGTTCAAGAGATGCATGCTAGAGCTGCTTGCTAAGAAGCAGAAAGGCTAGATCTGGAGTTTCGGATGCTGAATCCAGAGAAAAATGAAGGCAATGATGGCCATTTCACAACTTTTGGGGTCCATGCCAAAATGGGCACTTACTGATAGAAAACTGTCTCCTTGGTCAGCTCACTGAACTTCTTTGAGGTCTCAGTGTAATCAGCTTCCAAGGTCCTTAGTTCTGACATGACCTGTACATGCTCCAATTCAGCTTTTCTTAGAAAGGATATGGTTTGTGGTAGGGCCTAGAAACAGGAGGAAAGAACCTTGTGATCAGAGGCCTCAAGGATCATGAAAACTCATGTTGTATCCCAGTCTACCACAGTCCAGTGAATGCCACATTCTGCATCCTATGTACAGGGACCTCCTGGTGCTTTTAAACTTGTTATCTTGGCACTAGATCAGCTGGCTTCACAGATGGAGGATGCCTTGGTTCCACGTGTTTACTGAGTATGCTTAGAGATTCAGTGTAGCTCTCCATGTTACCAGGGTTTATGCTACACGTCTTGCCACACCAATATTACAATGACATTTCTCCCACTTCAGAACAGCGATTCTAGGTCCCCTGTGACTATTACACAGGATAGTGATATGAACTTCCATAAGGGATGCCTAGGGGTCATGAAGGGGAGTATGTAGGACAAGAGCTATGCTGCTTAAAGTGGGATTTCTGATCTCAGCACTAGCAGCTCCCGGAAATTGGTGCAGGCAAATCATCATATCCCTTACAGACCCCTGAATCCCAAAGTCTCTATGGATACACAAACCTGAAAATGCATGTGCGTGCACGTGCACACAAACAAATAAAAACACAAACATATTAGCGAGAGGAAGCAGAGAGGGGAAAAAAGGAAGACAGAGAGAGAGAGAGAGAGAGAGAGAGAGAGAGAGAGAGAGAGAGAGAACCATTTTGCATGCTAAATAAATTCACGGAGCATTTTGTCTAAGAGTATGAGGCACAAAGCTAGAGAGAAACTGTGATGAGCCCCAGGACTTCTAGTCATGCACACAGATGGACAAAGTCATGCACACAGATGGACAAAGTGGAAACGGGTCTCTCCAGCCTCTACCAGGAGCTTCCAGTACACAATCAGCTTTCAGGCAAGTTCAAATACTCACACAAACTCACAGCAGCTAGTATCTCACCCAAGCCACCACCTGTCAGGTCCTTCCCAAATGCACTCAGGGATCGAGGAAGTAAACATTACTATCTCAATCTCTTAGTTGTGTGACTGAGACCACAGGCTCTGGTTTTCATTTAGAGAAAGAAGACTAGCTAGAGTCACCATCTGCCTCCCCTCAAGCTTCAGGTCTGCCTCTCCTGAGAAGAACTTAAGACATGGGTCACACTGGAGGTCCGGTACCTGAGAACCCAAAACCTTAAAGGAAAAAGGTGAGGGTGACATTGCTGAAGGTCCCATAAAGACTGAAACAATGAACACCTATTTTCCATGGTATCTTCACTGATGAAGGTTGGGCAATCTAGCAGCTAATTTCTTTGGCTGGTGATCAGCTGCAGTTCTGTGGTCAGCCTATCCACTTCCTGCTTCATCTGCTTCTTGGTGAGGAGCACTGGGTGGGATTTTGGCTCCATAGCAGCATCTGTGGGTAGACAGAACACAAGTGAAACTGCACAGGACAAGGCATAGAGGACAGACAGACCACCCTGAGGCCTAAACAGAAGATCAAGTTTGGAACCAAGTGACAAACCAAATTTTTTGGCCCGGTTGAGTTGCACCCTCTGTGAATGTCATCTTTCCCATCAGTATGTAGAGATGTGGCTACATAAGAAATCAGGGGTTTTCTCTGCTTCCCTACACATGTTTCAGGTGAAAACAGAGACCACCTCTTCAGGCTTATTCACAGCAGCACAGGATGCAACATAGCCCAGGGCCCTGACTGGGGTTTCAGAAACCAAAAAAAAAAGAATGAGAGAGTGCACAACCTCACAGGTGCTGTGAGGAGCCCAGATCTCCTGCCTGGAAGGGCTGTGAATTGAAAAGTCACGTGGGGCAGAACATGATCAGCAGACTCACTAAGTCACCCCACTGACAGTCCAGAACATGGAAGTTGGCATCGAAGAGTCGATCTCTGCCCTAGTCCCATGCCTCTGAGAGTTGTTTGGCTACCCTAGATAACTGGCTGCTCCCCTCCAATGTTGATCAGAACCCTAAGTGGGCCACTGTCAGGGAGAGGTGGTCAGAGGAATTCTGCTGTACAGTCTGAGGACACAAACCTATAGGAAGCTGCTGAGTGTGAGGTTCAGTAAGACGTGTCCTAAGGTGGGGACACATTAGTGCCTCCCTGCCTCCAGCTGTTTGTTCTCCTTCTGTCCCCAAATTATATCTCCAAACCCCAATAAATGTAAAAGCTAGATACTCCCACATAACAGTTTTGGCATGGCCAGCTCCTAGTTTAGGGAATGGACAAACTAATGTTCTGGAATCCTTGACTTTTAGTAGTTATGATAAACAGGAGAGCCCATTTGCATCTCAGAGTCTCTAGCTCCTCTGCCCCATTACTGGAGGGCCCACCTCCTCCAGGAAGCTCAACATCTCCTGCCCAGGACTCACTGTTTCTATTCAGAGCCATTCATTTGATCTTGTTTACTCTTCTATATCTCCCTGCTTCCTGGATGATGATCACCATTCTATCTCCCAAGTAGACTCCTCAGTCTTGACAACATCTCTAATGGTGTATGCTACAGGCACTGAAGGAATGGCCTAAGGGCAGCTGCTATTGCAACATCACTGGTGGCATCAAGTGATTCCAGGAGCTTTCCAGGATACAATAGATTGTGCAGAGAAGAGACTGCTGATGTCATGGGGAACAGCCTTTGCCACCGTGCAAATTAGCTTTCCTGAAATGACCAGAAGCCCAGGTTCCCTTTCCAGGAGCCTCTCTTAGAACACAGGAGAAGATCTGCAGCACCTCTTCATTCTAAAGCTAGAGTTCCCTTAGCTTGATTGGAAGGCCCATAGTACTTTCTATTTTGAGAAATAAGCTATGCTTTTCAAATAGTGCCCAGAAACTTCTTGTTCCTTCCCTAAAATCACTCTATTCATCAATATGAGCAATTAAATATTCCCAAGAAGTCATGTTAGGATAAATGTAGATGAGAAAACATCATGTTCCCGAAGTACAAGTGTTTGACAACACACACAGAAGAACCTGCAGGGCTGGCTACAGTGTAGGATTTGGTATAAGAGTACAGTCATAGAAGCCATAGGCTTAGATTTAGAAACCTGTCCCAGGTGCACTCAGAGAATGCACTCATCAGGCTACTGGCAAACGTGTGATGATCCATTGGCAGAGGAAAGCTGGGTAGTGGATTCACCATGATGAAAGGCCTCAGGCTGATGTGATGCTCTCCACACTGCACGAAAGACACCAAAGCAGGATTAATTACAGGGCTCTGTAAGTTACAGCGAGGGTCTGACTAATGGAGGAAAAAGGATAGCGGGAAAATAAAGACAACAACTGTAGACATATCTCAGTTGTCAGAGTGCCTGCCTAGCATGCAGCAAGTACTGTGTTCAATGACTAGTGCTGTTCTCACTGGTCTTGGTGGCTCCACTTATAATCTCAGCATTGTGAAGTGTAAGCAGGATGATCTAAGCTCAAGGTGAACCTGCAAATCCAGTGTGAGGACAGCTTGGGAGACATTAGACCCTTCCTCAAAAATAAACCAGAAACCAACCCTACCTTTAAGGTCTCACTTCCCAATCCTTTATAATAAAAAGAACTTACCATTCTCCCTAACAGTCTTTCATCTTATGGAGATGTACTGGTAGGTAGAGTCATCTTTGAAATTTAAGGATATTGCTCTTGCCATTCTTTAGGTCCATATAGAGGTCTAATGAAAGTGGGTTTGATTATCATATCTACTGAGTAATAACCACTTCTGCTAGCGTAGTACAATGCCTATGACAAACTCATGTAACTATTGGCTATAAAAAAACAAAACAAGGAAGATTGCCATTTAATCTTCAGGGTCTTCAGACTACCAGGTGTCCCTGTTCCTGTGCTGAGAAGATCTAATCAGACCGGTGAGTATGAGCTATCCCTGGGTGGATGGTCAGGGAAGGGAGCACAGGGCCTCTCCAGCTCCTGCTGCAGGGACTTCTTTGCTCCACACAACACTGCCTCCCCCAAGCCTGCCCTATTGTCTGCAAGGTCCTTGGCCCAGAGACAGTTCCTACTGCTTCACTGAGGAGATCCATCCAGAGAGTCAGTCACACCATGATTGAACCAAGACTCTCCTGGCTGCATTTGAAGGAAGAGATGGGCAGTCGCCAATGTAAGAATTCCTCCAACAATCTGAAAGGCAACATGACAATACCAGAATCCAGGGATCATGCAACAAGAGACTTGAACACCCTATTGCAGAAGAAGTAGAAGAAATCAACTTTATATGTAATGTTATGAAAATAATAGAGGGCCTTAAACAGGATATGAAAAACTGCTTTAAATAAACGGAAAAGACAAACAAAAATGTAGAAGAAATGAATAAATCTCTCAAAGATACCCAACAAAACCAAGAAAAAACAATCAAACAGGTAATGCATATAGCTCAAGACTTGAAAACTGAAATGGAGGCAATGAAGAAAACACAAACCGAGTGAAGGCTGGATATAGAAAATCTGGGTAAATGAACAAGAACTATGAGACAAATATAACCAACAGAATACAAGAGATAGAAGAAAGAATCTCAGACACTGAAGATACTATAGAGGAAATAAACTGATTGATTAAAGAACACAACAAATCCAACAAATTTTTAACACAAAACATCCAGGAAATCTGGGAAAACACGAAATGACCAAACTTAAGAATAACAGGTCAAGGAGCATATAAAGGTAAACCTATCAGAATTACACTTGACTTCTTTATGGAAAGCATGAAAGCCAGAAGGTCTTGGATTAGATGTGCTGCAGACACTAAAAGACTTTGGATGCAAGCCCAGACTACTATACACAGCAAAGCTTGCATTCACCATCGATGGACAAAACAAGATATTCCATGACAAAAACAGATTTAAATAATATGTAGCTACAAACTCAGCCTTACATAAAATACTAGAAAGTAATTCACAAACCAAGGAAGCCAATAACACCCATAATAACACAAGCATCTGACAACCCTCCACCAGCACAACTCAAAGAAGGTAAACACACAAACCCTATGACCTGAAAAAATAATCAGAGTTAACAACCACTTGTCATTAATATCACTAAATATCAATGGACTCAATTCACCTATAAAAAGGCACAGGTTAAGAGAATGGATACGAAAACAGGATCAAACATTCTGCTGTTTATAAGAAATACACCTCAACCTCAAAGCCAGACAGTACCTTAGAGTAAAGGATTGGGAAAAGGTTTTCCAACCAAATGGACCAAAGAAACAAGTGGGTGTGGCTATACTAATGTCTAACAAAGTGGACTTTAAACTAAAATCAATCAGAAGAGATGGTGAAGGACCCTTTAGACTCATAACAAGAACAATTTATCAGGAGGACGTCTCAATCCTGAATATCTTTGCCCCTAATAAAAAAGCACCTACATATGTAAAAGAAACATTGCTGGAACTCAAAGCATACACCAAACTCCACACTCTAAAAATAGGATATTTCAACACTCCTCTCTCACCAATGGACAGGTAAACCAGACACAAACTTAACAGTGAAATAAGAGAACTAACAGATGTAATGAAGGAAATGGGCTTAACAGACATCTATAGAACATTCCACCCAAACAGAAAAGAACATACTTTCTTCTCAGCATCTCATGGAACCTTCTCAAAAATTGAAAACATAATTGGTAACAAAGCAAACATCCATAGATACAAAGAAATTGTAGTAACCACCTGTGTACTATCGGATCAGCATGGAATAAAGTTATAATTCAACAACAATTCTAACCCCAGAAAGCCTACAAACTTATGGAAACTGAACAGTCAACTACTGAACTACCCCTGGGTCAAGAAAGAAATAAAGGAAGAAATTAAGGTCTTCCTTAAATTCAATGAAAATAAAGATACATCATAGCCAAACCTATGGGACATTATGAAAGCAGTGCTAAGAGGAAAGTTCATAGCACTAAGTGCCCACATAAAGAAAATGGAGAAATCTTTTGTCTGCAAGGTTTCTGGCCAGCAAGGGGCCCTGACCCTGTACCAGATGATCCATGGGTTGGGTATGTGTGTTCCTGACCCGAGGTAGGAGCCCCAGAAAGGGAGCACAGATATTCCCCAACCCTTTAAACTTTTTCTTCAGGGGCTTCTCTCCCCGACAACTGCCTCTCTTCCCATCTCATCACAGCTTGCGCCCTAACACCCCTTCACTTCTTCGGGGTCACAAGACCCCCCACCTCCACCTTTTTTGGGTCTGGGACAGGGTGGTGAGTGCAACCGGGTGGGAGTCCTTTATTTCACTAAGCATGCAGGCAGCAAGCCAGTCATTTTGTCGGTGTAGTCCCTAGCCAGCAAGGGGCCCTGATGCTGTACCAGAAGATTCATCAGAAAACATTTGAAGAAAGAGATGGGCAGGCGCCAATGCAAGAATTCCTCCAACAACCTGAAAAACAACATGATAACACCAGAACCCAGTGAAAATACAAAAGGAAGACTTGAACACCCTAATCCAGAAATAGAAAAAAAATAGACATTATGAAATTGATTGAGTCCCTTAAACAGGACGTGAAAAACTCCCTTAAAGAAATGGATGAGAAAAATAACAAAAAGTTTGAAGAAATGAATAAATCCATAACAAACCACAGAAACATAGGAAATTCAGAGAATCATTAGATCTTACTACAAAAGCCTGTATGCCACAAAATTGGAAAATGTAAAAGAAATGGACAATTATTTAGATATGTATCATATACCAAAGTTAAACCAGGACCAGGTGAACAATCTCAATAGACCTGTTAGTCACGAAGAATTAGAAGCTGTTATCAAAAACCTCCCTACCAAAAAAACAACCAGGTCCAGATGGTTTCAATGCAGAATTCTACCAGTACTTCCAAGAAGAAATAATACCTATACTCCTTAATGTATTTCACAATATAGAAACAGAAGAGTCATTGCCAAATTCCTTTTATGAAGGTACCATAACCACACAAAGACTCAACCAAGAAAGAGAATTACAGGCCAATCTCACTCATAAACATCGATGCAAAAATGCTCAATAAAATACTGGCAAACCGAATCCAAGAACACATTAGAAAAATTATCCATTATGATCAAGTAGGCGTCATCCCAGAGACGCAGGGCTGGTTCAACATACAAAAATCTCTCAATGTAATCCATCATATAAATAAACTGAAAGAAAAAAAATATGATCATTTAATTAGATGCTGAAAAAGCATTTGACAAAATTTACATCCCTTTATGATAAAAGTCTTGGAGAGATTAGGGATACAAGGGTCATACCTAAATATAATAAAAGCTATATACAGCAAGCCTACAGCTAACATCAAATTAAATGGAGAGAAACTCAAAGCCATCCCACTAAAATCAGGAACATGACAAGGCTGTCCACTCTCTCCATACCTCTTCAATATAGTGCTTGAAGTTTTAGCAATACCAATAAGACAACATAAAAGGATCAAGGGGATCCGAATTGGAAAGGAAGAAGTTAAACATTCGTTATTTGCAGATGATATGATAGTGTACAAGCGACCCCAAAAACTCCACCAAAGAATGCCTACAGCTGATAAACACCTTTAGTAATGTGGCAGGATACAAGATCAACTCCAAAAAATCAGTTTCGCCCTCTTATACACAAAGGATATGGAAGCAGAGAGGGAAATCAGAGAAGCTTCTCCTTTCACGATAGCTACAAATAGTATAAAATATCTTGGGGTAACTTTTACCAAGGAAGTGAATGATTTATTTGACTAGAACTTTAATTCTTTGAAGAAAGAAATTGATGATGATACCAGAAAATGGAAGGATTTCCCTTGTTCTTGGATTGGGAAGATCAACATAGTAAAAACGGCAATAATACCAAAGTCAATTTAGAGATTCAATGCAATCCCCATCAGGTCCCATCAAAATTCTTCGCAGATCTGGAGAGGACAATAATCAACTTTATATGGAAAAACAAAAAACCCAAGATAGCCAAAAGAATCCTATACAATAAAAGAACTTCTGGAGGCATTACCATCCCTGACTTCAAACTCTATTACAGAGCTACAGTAATAAAAACAGCATGGTACTGGCATAAAAACAGAGAAGTCGACCAATGGAATCGAATAGAAGACCCGGATTTCAACCCTCAATCCTATGAACACCTGATTTTAGATAAAGGAGCTAAAAGTATACAATGGAAGAAAGATAGCATCTTCAACAAATGGTGCTGGCACAACTGGATGTCAACCTGTAGAAGAATGAAAATAGACCCATAACTATCAACTTGCACAAAACTCAAGTCCAAATGGATCAAAGACCTCAATATCAGTCCGAACACACTGAACCTGATAGAAGAGAAAGTGGGAAGTACCCTACAACATATGGGCACAGGAGATCGCTTCCTATGTATAACCCCAGCAGTACAGACATTAAGGGCAACATTGAATAAATGGGACCTACTAAAGCTGAGAAGCTTCTGTAAAGCAAAGGACACTGTCACTAAGACAAAAAGGCAACCTAGTGACTGGGAGAATATCTTCACCAACCCTGCAACAGACAAAGGTCTGATCTCCAAAATATATAGAGAACTCAAGAAATTAGACTTTAAAATGCTAATTAACCCAATTAAAAAAATGGGGCACTGAACTGAATAGAGAATTCTCAACAGAAGAAGTTCAAATGGCCAAAAGACACTTAAGGTCATGCTCAACCTCCTTAGCGATCAGGGAAATGCAAATCGAAACAACTTTGAGATATCATCTTACACCTGTCAGAATGGCTAAAATCAAAACCACCAATGATAGCCTTTGCTCGAGTGCTGGGAGCCAATTTGAGTGGCTGCCATTACAAGATGGCTTTTGGCCCTAGCCTCACTTGATAAATAACTCAATATTAAGGTTGCAGTTCTTCCACCAGAAAACAGGGTGAATTGTTGTGATCTAGCTGCCCACACTCCCCCTGACCGGCAGGGGAACTTCATTGTGGTCTGTAATTGACAAGGATGTTCCCCTGCTTTCTTTCCTGCCGGTGGGTCTCCAGAAAAGCAGTTAAAGTATCAAAGTATCAAAGGTTGCTAGGCAGACTCCCTATATAAGCAGCTACAGCTCACTGCTCGGCGTTCCTTCCTTTCTGCTCTCCCTTCAACCAAGAGGCTCCAATAAAGCGTGATTTGGGAAGAATCCTCATCTGGTGGCTGTTCTTTCCTGCTGGTCAGGGAGGTCGCCGCACTGGAGAGGTTGTGGAGGAAGGGGAACCCGCATCCATTGCTCATGGGAATGCAAACTTGTGCAACCACTTTGGAAATCAGTGTGGCATTTCCTCAGGAAATTTGGGATCCACCTATCCCTGGACCCAGCAATACCACTCTTGGGAATATACCCAAGAGATACCCTATCATATGACAAAAGCATTTGTTCAACTATGTTCATAGCAGCTTTATTTTTAATAGCCAGAAAATGGAAACAACCTATATGACCTTCAATGGAAGAATGGATGAAGAAGGTGTGGAACATATACACGTTAGAGTACTACTCTGCGGTAAAAAACAATGACTTCTCGAATTTTGCATGCAAATGGATGGAAATAGAAAACATTATCCTGAGTGAGGTAACCCAGACCCAAAAAGATGAACATGGGATGCACTCACTCATAATTGGTTTCTAGCCATAAATAAAGGTCACTGCGTCTGTAATTTGTAATCCTAAAGAAGCTAAATAGGAAGGTGAACACAAAGAGAAACATTTAGTTATCCTCCTGGCTATGGGAAGTAGACAAGATTGCCAGGCAAAAACTGGGTTCTTGGGGGTGGGGCGGGATGGGGGTAAGGGGAGAGGGGGAGAGAAAAGTGAGAAGGGGAGG
>NW_026068446.1:39124-41811 GCF_014885135.2 Alexandromys fortis | reverse complement strand
GCGGTAAAAAACAATGACTTCTCGAATTTTGCATGCAAATGGATGGAAATAGAAAACATTATCCTGAGTGAGGTAACCCAGACCCAAAAAGATGAACATGGGATGCACTCACTCATAATTGGTTTCTAGCCATAAATAAAGGTCACTGCGTCTGTAATTTGTAATCCTAAAGAAGCTAAATAGGAAGGTGAACACAAAGAGAAACATTTAGTTATCCTCCTGGCTATGGGAAGTAGACAAGATTGCCAGGCAAAAACTGGGTTCTTGGGGGTGGGGCGGGATGGGGGTAAGGGGAGAGGGGGAGAGAAAAGTGAGAAGGGGAGGATGGGGAAAACTTGGGGAAATGGGATGATTGGGATATAGGAGAGTTGGTTAGGGGAGCAGGGAAGCACATATTTTAGTTAAGGGAGCCACCTTAAGGTTGGCAAGAGTATTGAACCTAGAGTGGCTTCCAGTTGCCCCAGACGATGTCCCCAGTTAGTTCCTTGGGCAGATGAGGATAGGGAACCTGAAATGACCCTATCCTATAGCCATACTGATGAATATCTTGCATATCACCATAGAACCTTCATCTGGCGATGGATGGAGAAAGAGAAAGAGACTCACACTGGAGCACCAGACTGAGCTCCCAAGGTCCCAATGAGGAGCAGAAGGAAGGAGAACATGAGCAAGGAAGTCAGGACCACGAGGTGTGCACCCACCCACTGAGACAGTGGGGCTGATCTATTGAGATCTCACCAAGGCCAGCTGGACTGTAACTGAAAAACCAAGGGATAAAACCGGGCTCTCTGAACATGGCAGACATTAAGGGCTGATGAGAAGCCAAGGACAATGGCATGGGGTTTTGATCCTATTTCATGTTCTGGCTTTGTGGGAGCCTAACCAGTTTAGATGTTCACCCTCCTATACCTGGATGGAGGCGGGGAGGACCTTAGATCTTCCACGGGGCAGGAAACCCTGACTGCTCTTCTGACTGGAGAGGGAGGAGGAGAAAAGTGGGGGGAGGTGGAAAGGGCGGGAGGAGGGGGAGGGAAATAGGAGGCTGGGAGGAGGCAGACTTTTTTTTAATTTTTTTTCTTTTCAATAAAAAAAGAAGAAAAAAAAGACTTGAAATCTGAAATGGAGGCAATGAAGAAAAAACAAACCTAGAGCTGGCTGGATATGGAAAATCTAGGTAAATGAACAGAGACTACAGAGACAAGCTTAACCAACAGAATACAAGAGATACAAGAAAGAATCTCAAATGCTGAAGGCACCATAGAGAAAATAAATGCACTGATCAAAGAAAACAACAAATCCAACTAATTCTCAACACAAAACATCCAGGGAATCTGGGACACAATAAAAACACCAAACCTAAGAATAATAGGGGTAGAAGATGGAGAAGAATTATAGTTCAAAGGCCCACAAAATATATTCAACAAAATTATAGTAGAAAACTTTGCCAACCTAAATAAGGATATTCCTATGAAGATTCAAGCATACAGAACACTAAATAGACTGGATAGATATAAAAATCCCCTCACCATATAATAATCAAAACACAAAACATACAGAATAAAGAAAGAATATTAAGAGCTGCAAGGAAAAAGGTCAAGGAACATATAAAGGTAAACCGATCAGAATTACACCTGACTTCTCCATGGAAACCATGAAAGCCAGAAGGTCTTGGATAGATGTACTGCAGACATTAAGAGACCTTGGATACAAGCCCAGACTACTATACACAGCAAAGCTTGCATTCACTATTGATGGAGAAAACAAGATATTCTAGAACAAAAAAAAATTTAAACAAATACGTAGCCACACATCCAGCCTTACAGAAAGTAATAGAAGGAAAATCACAACCCAAGGAGTCCAACAATATCCTCAATAACTCAGACATCTAGCAACTTTTCACCAGTACATCTCAAAGAAGGGAAACACACAAAGTCTACCATCAAATAAATAAACAAACAAACAAATAAATAACTGGAGTTAACAACCACTGGTCATTAATATCACTTAATATCAATGGGCTCAACTCACCTATAAAAAGGTAAAGGCTAAGAGATTGGATACGAAAACAGGTTCCAACATTCTGCTGTTTACAAAAAACACATATCAAACACAAAGATAGGCACCTACTCAGAGTAAAGGGCTGGGAAAAGGCTTATCAAGCAAATGAACCTACGAAACAAGCAGGTGTGGCCATACTAATTTCTGAAAAAGTTGACTTAAAACTGAAATCAAACAGAAGAGATGGAGAGGGACATTTTATACTCATAACAGGAACAACTCATCAGGATGAAGTCGCAATTATGAATATCTATGCCCCTAATATAAAAGCACCCACGTACATAAAAGTAACATTACTAAAACCCAAGGCAGCCATCAAACTGCACACACTAATAGTAGGAGACTTCAACACTCATCTCTCACCAATGGACAGCTCAATAGGACAGAAAGCTAACAGAGAAATTAGAGAATTAATGGAGGTAATGAATCAATTGGACTTAACAGACATCTATAGACTATTCCACCCAAATAGGAAAGAATATACCTTTTTCTCTGCAGCTCATGGAACCTTCTTGAAAATTGACCACATACTCAGTAACAAAGCAAAATTCCACAGTAACAAAAAAATATTAGTAACCACCTGTGTCTTATCAGATCACCATGGATTAAAGTTAGAATTCAACAACAAT
>NW_026068446.1:33676-34582 GCF_014885135.2 Alexandromys fortis | reverse complement strand
ACAAAAAAATATTAGTAACCACCTGTGTCTTATCAGATCACCATGGATTAAAGTTAGAATTCAACAACAATGCTACCCCCAGAAAGCCTACAAACTCATGGAAACTGAACAGTCAACTACTCAACCATACCTGGATTAAGGAAGAAATAAAAAAGAAATTAAAGTCTTCCTTGAATTCAATGAAAATAAAGAAACAACATACTCAAACTTATGGGACACTATGAAACAGTCCTGAAAGGAAAGTTCATAGCACTAAGTGCCCAATTAAAGAAAACAGAGAAAGCACACATTGGAGACTTAACAGCCCACCTGAAAGCTCTAGAAAACAAAGAAGCAGACTCACCTAGGAGGAGTAGAAGACTGGAAATAATCAAACTGAGGGCTGAAATCAACAAAATAGAAACACAGAAAACAATCCAAAGAATCAATGAAACAAAAAGCTGGTTCCTGGAGAAAATCAGCAAGATTGATGAACCCCTATCCAAACTAATCAAACGGCAGAGAGAGAATCTGCAAATTAATAAGATCAGAAATGAAAAGCGGAACATAACCACAGACACAGAGGAAATTCATAGAATCATTAGATCTTACTACAAAAGCCTGTATGCCACAAAATTGGAAAATGTAAAAGAAATGGACACTTTTTGAGATAAATACAATATACCAAAGTTAAATCAGGACCAGGTGAACAATATAAATAGATCCGTTTGTCACAAATAATTAGAAGGTGTTATCAAAAACCTCCCTACCAAAGAGAGCCCAGGACCAGATGGTTTCAATGCGAATTCTACCAGAACTTCCAAGAAGACATAATACCTATATTATGTCTTATTTATAATATAATACAATTATATTATATTGTGAAATCCTTAATGTATTTCACAATATAGAAACAGAAGAGTCATT
>NW_026068446.1:21942-31612 GCF_014885135.2 Alexandromys fortis | reverse complement strand
AGCGATCAGGGAAATGCAAATCAAAACAACTTTGAGATATCATCTTACACCTGTCAGAATGGCTAAAATCAAAAACACCAATGATAACCTTTGCTGGAGAGGCTGTGGAGAAAGGGGTACACTCATGCATTGCTGGTGGGAATGCATTCTTGTGCAACCACTTTGGAAAGCAGTGTTTCGGTTTCTCAGGAAATTCAGGATCAACCTACCCCTGGACCCAGCAATACCACTCTTGTGAATATACACAAGATATGAACATATGACAAAAGCATTTGTTCAACTATGTTCATAGCAGTATTATTTGTAATAGCCAGAACCTGGAAACAACCTAGATGTCCTTCAATGGAAGAATGGATGAAGAAAGTATGGAATATATACACATTAGAGTACTACGCTGTGGTAAAAAACAATGACTTCTCGAATTTTGCATCCAAATGGATGGAAATAGAAAACACTATCCTGAGTGAGGTAACCCAGACCCAAAAAGAGGAACATGAGATGTACTCACTCATAATTGGTTTCTAGCAATAAATAAAGGTCACGGAGTCTATAATTGGTGAACCTAAAGTAGCTAAATAAGAAGGTGAACCCAAGAAAAAACATATAATTATCCTCTTGGCTATGGGAAATAGACAAAATTGCAGGGGAGAAAATTGGGATCTTGGGGGTGGGGTGGGATGGGGGTAAGGGGAGAGAGGGAGAGAAAAGTGAGAAGGGGAGTATGGGGGAACTTGGGGAAACAGGATGATTGGGATAAAGGAAGGTTGGATAGGGGAGCACAGAAGCACAATTCTTAGGTAAGGGAGCCACCTTAGGGTTGGCAAGAGACTTGAACGTAGAGTGGCTCCGAGGACCCCAAGGCGATGTTCCCAGTTAGTTCCTTGGGCAGCTGAGGATAGGGAACCTGATATGACCCCATCCTATAGCAATACTGACGAATATCTTGCATATCACCATAGAACCTTCATCTGGTGATGGATGGAGATAGAGACAGAGACCCACACTGGAGCACTGGACTGAGCACCCGAGGTCCCAATGAGGAGCAGAAGGAGGGAGAACATGAGCAAGGATGTCAGGACCATGATGGGTGCACCCACCCACTGAGAGAGTGGGGCTGATCTATTGGGAGCTCACCAAGGCCAGCTGGACTATGAATGAAAAAGCATGGGATAAAACCGGACTCTCTGAACATGGCGAACAATGAGGGCTGATGAGAAGCCAATGACAATGGCACGGGGTTTTGATCCTACTTCATGTTCTGGCTTTGTGGGAGCCTAGCCAGTTTGGATGTTCACCTTCCTAGACATGGACAGAGGGGGGAGGACCTTGGACTTTCCACATGGCAGGGAACCCTGTCTGCTACTTGGACTTGAGAGGGAGGGGGAAGGAGTGGAAGGAGGGGGAGGGAAATGGGAGGCTGGGAGGAGGCAGACACATTTTTTTTTCCTTTTCTAAATAAAAATAATATGGTTTTAAATACAAAGTGAAAAAATATCAATGGACTCAAATCACCTATAAAAAGGCACAGGCTAGGGGCTGGAGAGATGGCTCAGAGGTTAAGAGCATACTATTCCAAAGGTCCTGAATTCAATTCCCAGCAACAACATGGTGGCTAATAACCATCTGTAATGGGGTCTGGAGCCCTCTTCAGGCCTGCAGGCATACACACAGACATAATATTGTATACATAATCAATAAATATTTTTTAAAAATGGCACAGTCTAAGAGACTGGATGTGAAAACAGGATCCAACATTCTGCTGTTTACCAGAAACACACCTCAACCACAAAGACAGACATCTACTCAGAGTAAAGAGTTGGGAAAAGGTTTTCAATCAAGCAGACCTAAGAAACAAGTGGGTGTGGCTATACAAATTTCTAACAAAATGGACTTCAAACTAAAATCAATCAGAAGAGATGGAGAGGGACATTTTATACTCATAACAGGAACAATTCATCAGGATGAAGTCTCAATCCATAATATTTATGCCCCTAATATAAAAGCACCCACTTATGTCAAAGAAACATTACTAGAACTCAAGCCAGTCATCAAACCACACACAGTAATAGTAGGAGACTTCAACACTCATCTCTCATCGATGGATAGGTCAATCAGACAGAAACCTAACAGAGAAATAAGAGAATTAATGGAGATAATGAACCAAATGGACTTAACAGACATCTATAGAACATTCCACCCAAATAGGAGAGAATATACCTTCTTCTCTGCAGCTCATGGAACATTCTTGAAAATTGACCACATACTCGGCAACAGAGCAAACTTCCACAGATACAAAAACTATTAGTAACCACCTGTGTCTTATCGAATCACCATGGATTAAAGTTAGAATTCAACAACAATGCTACCCCCACAAAGCATACAAACTCATGGAAACTGGACAGTCAACTACTGAACAACCCCTGGATCAGGGAAGAAATAAAGAAAGAAATTAAAATCTTCCTTGAATTCAATGAAAATAGAGACACAACACACCCAAATATATGGGACACTATTAAAGCAGTGCTAATAGGAAAGTTCATAGCTCTATGTGCCGACATTAAAAAAAATGGAGAAAGCTCACATTAGAGACTTAACAGCACAGCTGAAAGCTCTAGAAAAAAAAAAGAAGCAGACTCACCCAGGAGGAGTAGAAGACTGGAAATAATCAAACTGAGGGCTAAAATCAACAAAATAGAAACACAGAAAACAATCCATAGAATCAAGGAAACAAAGAGCTGGTTCTTTGAGAAAGTAAAAAAATTGACAAACCTTATCCAAACTAATCAAAAGGCAAAGAGAGAATATGCAAATTAAGAAGATCAGAAATGAAAAGGGGGACATAACAACAGCCATTGAGGAAATTCAGAGAATCATTATGTCTTACTACAAAAGCTTACGTGCCACAAAGTTGAAAAATGTAAGAGAAATGGACTTGTTTTTAGATAACTACAATTTACCAAATTTAAATCAAGACCAGTTGGACAATTTAAATAGACCTATAAGTTGTGAGGAAATAGAAGCTGTCATAAAAAAATCAAAGCAAAAAAAGCTCAATACCAGTGGTTTTAATGCAGTATTTTATCAGCACTTCCAAGAAGAGCTGATACCTATTCTCCTTAATGTGTTTCACATAATAGAATCAGAAGAGTCATTGCCAAACACTTTTTGTGAAGCTACAGTCACCCTGATCCCGAAACCACACAAAGACCCAACCAAGATAAAGAATTACAGACCAATCTCACTCATGAACACCGCTGCAAAAATTCTCAATAAAATTCTGGCAAGCAGAATCCAAGAACACATTAAAAATGATCTATTATGATCAAGTAGGCTTCATCCCAGAGAGGCAGGGCTGGTTCAACATATGAAAATCTATCAATTAATACATCATATAAAATAACTGTAAGAAAAAAACCATACGATCATTTCACTAGATGCGGAAAAAGCATTTGACAAAATTCAACACCCCTTTATGATAAAGGTTTTGGTAAGGTTAGGGATACAAGGATCATACCTAAATATAATAAAAGACATATATAGTAAGACAATAGCTAATATCAAATTAAATGGAGAGAAACTCAAAGCCATTCCACTAAAATCAGGAACAAGACAAGGCTGTACACTCTCACCATATCTTCAACATAGTGCTTGAAGTCCTAGTAATAGCAATAAGACAACAAAGGAGATCAAACGAATTCTAATCAGAAAGAAAGAAGTCAAACTTTTGTTATTTGCAGATGATATGATAGTGTATATTAATGACCCCAAAAACTCTACCAAAGAACTCCTACAGCTGATAAATACCTTCAGTGATGTGGCAGGTTACAAGATCAACTCAAAAAATCAGTAGCTCTCCTATACACAAAGGATAGAGAATCAGAGAGGGAAATCAGAGAAACTTCACCTTTTACAAAAGCCACAAATAGCATAAAGTATTGTGGGGTATCTCTAACCAAGGAAGTGAAAGATCTATTTGACAAAAACTTTAAGGCATTGAAGAAAGCAATTGAAGAGGACACCAAAAAAATGGAAGGATCTCCCGTGCTCTTGGATGGTGGGTAGGATCAACATAGTAAAAATGGCAATTCTACCAAAGGCAATCTATAAATTCTACGCAATCCCCATTAAAATCCCTACAAAATTCTTCACAGACCTTGAGAAAACAATAATCAACTTTATATGGAAAAACAAAAAACCCAGGATAGCAAAAAAAATCCTATACAATAAAAGTACTTCCAGAGGCATTACCATCCCTGACTTCAAACTCTATTACAGAGATACAGTATTGAAAACAGCTTGGTATTGGTATAAAAACAGAGAAGTCGACCAATGGAATGGAATAGAAGACCCGGATTTCAACCCTCAATCCTATGAACACCTAATTTTAGATAAAGGAGCTAAAAGTTTACAATGGAAGAAAGAAAGCATCTTCAACAAATGGTGCTGGCATAACTGGATGTCAACCTGTAGAAGAATGAAAATAGATCCATATCTATCACCATGCACAAAACTCAGGTCCAAATGGATTAAAGACCTCAATATAAATCTGACCACACTGAACCTTATAGAAGAGAAAGTGGGAAGTAGCATGTAATACATGGACACAGGAGACCACTTCCTACATATAACCCTAGCAGCAAAGACAATAAGAGCAACAATGAATAAATGGGACCTCCTAAAACTGAGAAGCTTCTATAATGCAAAGGACACTGTCATTAAGACAAAAAGGCAACTTACTGGTTGGGAGAAGATCTTCACCAACCCTACAACAGACAAAGGTCTGATCTCCAAAATATATAAAGAACTCAAGAACTAGAAATTAATATTCTAATTAACCCACTGAAGGTCCCCAGCAAGGGTGCGCAGGTCCTTCAGCTTGTGCTGCAAGGTCTCCTATGTTCTACTCGACCCTGCCCTGCCCCCCACGGTCACCCTTTCGTCCATGGGTCATTGGGCTACTAAGCATCCCTGTTTCGGTGCTGAGGAGTTCTATCTTGAAGGGTGAGTGTGTGCTATCCTGGGGTGGCCTGTCCTGGAAGAGAACACAACCCCCTCTCCCCCAGATCCTGCTGCAGGGCTGTCTTTCTTTCACAGGACACAGCACCCTCACCCAAGCCTGCCCTGTTGTCTGCAAGGCCCTAGGCTCAGGAACAGGTTCCCGCTTCTGCACTAAGGCTACCCACCCAGAGGACTGAGTGCCTGCCTACAGAAAAGGCCTGAAGGTCCCCCACATGGGAGCGTGGGCACCTCCAGCTTGTGCTGCAGGGTTTCCTGTGTTCTACTTGACCCCGTCCTGCCCCTCCCCCCAGGTTCGCCCTTTTGTCCTCGGTGTCTTTGGGCTACCAGGCATCCCTGTTTCAGTGCTGAGGAATTCCATCCAGACAGGAACAGTTCTTGCTTCTACACTGAGGAGATACACCCAGAGAGTAAGTCACAGCAGAGACTGGACCAAGACACCAGGCCTCTCTTGGCTCCATTTGAAGGAAGAGATGGGCAGGCCCCAATGCAAAAATTCCTCCAACAACCTGAAAGGCAACATGACAAACCAGAATCCAGAGATCCTGAAACAAGAAGAACTGAACACCATACTCCAGAAGAAATAGAAGAAATCGTCTTTAAACAGAACTACATGAAAAAATAGAGGACCTTAAACAGGAGGTGAAAAACTGCCATAAAGAAATAGAGATGACAAACAAAAAGGTAGAAGAAATGAATAAATCTCTCAAAGATACCCAAGAAAAACAAAAAAAAAAGCAATCAAACAGATAAGGGAAATGGTTCAAGACTTAAGGAATGAAATGGAGGAAATGAAGAAAACACAAACCAAGGGGAGGCTGGAGATGGAAAATCTTGATAAATGAACAGGAACTACAGAGACAGCAGAATACAAGATATAGAAGAAAGAATCTCAGACACTGAAGATACCATAGAGAAAATAAACACACTGATCAAAGAAAACAGTAAATCCAACAAATTCTCATCACAAAACAATCAGGAAATATGGGACACAATAAAAAGACCAAACCTAAGAAGAATAGGGGTAGAAGAAGGAAAAGAAGTACAGCTCAATGGTCCAGAAAATATATTTAATAAAATTATAGAAGAAAACTTTCCCAACCAAAAATAAAGATATTCCAATGAAGGTTCAAGAAGCATACAGAACACTGAATAGACTGTATCAAAAAAAAATCTCCTCACCATATAATAATCAAAACACAAAACATACAGATTAAGAAAGAATATTAAGAGCTGCAAAGGAAAAAGGGCAGGTTACTTATAAAGGTAAACCTATCAGACTTACACCTGACTTTTCTATGGAAACCATGAAAGCCAGAATATCCTGCATAGATGTACTTCAGAAGCTAAGAGACCATGGATGCAAGCTCAGACTACTATACCCAGCCAAGATTTCATTCACTATAAATGGAGAAAACAAAATTTTCCAGGACAAAAACAAATTTAAAAAATACATAGCCAGAAATCCAGCCTTACAGAAAGTAATTGAAGGAAAATCACAACCCAGGGAGTCCAACAATGCCCACAATAACTCAGACATCTAATGACCCTTCACCAGCACAACTCCAAGAAGGGAAACACACAAACTCTACTACCAAAAAAAGAAAAAAAAATGACAGGAGTTAACAACTACTGGTCTTTAATATCACTTAATGTCAATGCACTCAACTCACCTATAAAAAGGCACAGGCTAAAAGATTGGATACAAAAAAAGGATCCAACAATCTGTTGTTTACAAGAAACACACCTCAACCACAAAGACAGACATCTACTCAGAGTAAAGGGCTGGGAAAAGTTTTATCAAGCAAATGGACCAAAGAAACAAGCAGGTGTGGCCATACTAATTTATAACAAAGTTGACTTCAAACTAAAATCAATCAGAAGAGATGGAGAGGGACATTTTATACTCATAACAGGAACAATTCATCAAGATGAAGTCTAAAGCCTGAATATCTTTGCCCCTAATATTAAAGCACCCACTTATGTAAAAGAAACATTACTAAAACTCAAGGCAGTCTTCAAACCACACACACTAATAGTAGGAGACTTCAACACTCCTCCCTCACCATTGGACAGCTCAATCAGACAGAAACATAACAGAGAAATAAAAGGATTAATGGAGGTAATGAACCAAAGGGACTCAAAAGACATCTATAGAACATTCCACCCAAATAGGAAAGACTATACCTTCTTCTCTGCAACTCATGGAACATTCTCGAAAATTGACCACATACTCAGCAACAAAGCAAACTGCCACAGATACAAAAAAATATTAGTAACCACCTGTGTCTTATTGAATCACCATGGATTAAAGTTAGAATTCAACAACAATGCTACCCCCAGAAAGCCTACAAACTCATGGAAACTGGACAGTAAACTACTGAACCACACCTGGATCAAGAAAGAAATTAAAGTCTTTGTTGAATTTAATGAAAATAAAGACTCAACATACTCAAACCTATGGGAAACGATGAAAGCAGTGCTAAGAGGAAAGTTCATAGCACTAAGTACCCACTTAAAGAAAATGGAGAAAGCACACACTGGAGACTTAACGGCACACCTGAGAGCTCTAGAAAAAAAAGAAGCAGACTCACCTAGGAGGAGTAAAAGACTGGAAACAATCAACCTGAGGGCTGAAATCAGCAAAATAAAACACAAAAAACAATCCAAGGAATCAATGAAACAAAAAGCTGGTTCTTAGAGAAAATCAATAAGATTGACAAATCCCTATCATTCTAAGCAAATGGCAGAGAGAAAACACGCAAAATTAACAAGATCAGAAATGAAAAGGGGGACATATCCACAGAAACAGAGGAAATTCAGAGAATCATTAGATCTTACTACAAAAGCCTGTATGCGACAAAATTGGAAAATGTAAAAGAAGCAGACTCTTTTTTAGATAAATACCTTATACCAAAGTTAAACCAGGACCAGGTGGACAATTTAAATAGACCTTTTAGTCGTGAAGAATTAGAATCTGTTATCAAAAACCTCCCTATCAAAAAAACACCCAGGTCCAGATGGCTTCAATGCAGAATTCTACCAGTATTTCCAAGAAGACCTAATACCTATACTCCTTAATGTATTTCACAATATAGAAAAAGAAGAGTCATTGCCAAATTCCTTTTATGAAAGTACAGTTACCTTGATACCAAAACGTCACAAAGACTCATCCAAGAAAGAGAAATTACAGGCCAATCTCACTCATGAAAATCGATGCAAAAATCCACAACAAAGTACTGGCAAACCGAACCCAAAAACACATCAGAAAACTTACCCATTATGATCAAGTATGCTTCATCCCAGTGATGCAGGGCTGGTTCAACATACAAAAATCTATCAATGTAATGAATCATATAAGTAAACTGAAAGAAAAAACCATATGATCATTTCGTTAGATGCTGAAAAAGCATTTGACAAAATTCAACATCCTTTTATGATGAAGGTCTTGGACAGATTAGGGATACAAGGGTCATACCTAAATATAATAAAAGCTATTTACAGCAAGACGACAGCTAACATCAAATTAAACGGAGAGAAACTCAAAGCCATCCCACTAAAATCAGGAACATGACAAGGCTGCCCACTCTCGCCATACCTCTTCAATGTAGTGCTTGAAGTTCTAGCAATAGCAATAAGACAACATAAGGGGATCAAGGGGATTCGAATTGGAAAGGAAGAAGTTAAACTCTGATTATTTGCGGATGAAATGATAGTGCACATAATCGACCCCAAAAACTCCACCAAATAACTCCTACAGCTGATAAACACCTTTAGTAGCGTGCCAGGATACAAGATCAACTCCAAAAAATCAGTTGCTCTCCTTAACACAAAGGATGTAAAAGCAGAGAGGGAAATCAGAGAAGCATTGCCTTTCACGATAGCAACAAATAGCATAAAATATCTTGGGGTAACTCTAACCAAGGAAGTGAAGGATCCATTTGACAAGAACTTTAAGTCTTTGAAGAAAGAAATTGAGGAAGATACCAGAAAATGGAAGGATCTCCCTTGCTCTTGGATTGGGAAGATCAACATAGTAAAAATGGCAATTCTATCAAGGGCAATTTATAGATTCAATGCAATCCCCATCAAGGTCCCATCAAAATTCTTCACAAATCTTGAGAGGACATTAATCAACTTTATATGGAAAAACAAAAAACCCAGGATAGCAAAAACTATCTTATACAATAAAGGAATTTCGGGAGGCATTACCATCCCTGACTTCAAACTCTATTACAGAGATACAGTATTGAAAACAGCTTGGTATTGGCATAAAAACAGAAAAGTCAACCAATGGAATCAAATAGAAGACCCAGATTTCAACCCTCAATTCTATGAACACCTGATTTTAGATAAAGGAGCTAAAAGTATACAATGGAAGAAAGAAAGCATCTTCAACAAATGGTGCTGGCATAACTGGATGTCATCTGTACAAAAATGAAAATAGATCCATTTCTATCACCATGCACCAAACTCAAGTCCAAATGGATCAAAGAGCTCAATATCAATCTGAACTCACTGAACATGATAGAAGAGAAAGGGGGAAGTACTGTACAATATATGGGCACAGGACATCACTTCCTACGTTTAACCCCAACAGCTTAGACATTAAGGGCAACTTTGAATAAATGGGACCTCATGAAACTGAGAAGCT
>NW_026068446.1:5652-18179 GCF_014885135.2 Alexandromys fortis | reverse complement strand
TTCCACATTGGTTTCTCAAATGTCCTTTAGTATTAGTTGTCCTCCCATAGTCCCTCCTTTACCCTTTTCACTCATCTCCTCCCATTTTAATTCTCCTAGTATCCCTGTCTCTCCACAACAACATGTTCTATCTTTTATTCCTTCGGGGAGTCTCTTTTCCCCCAGTCCTTTACTTGGTATCCAACCTCTGTGGTTATTTGCAAATAACACATATATTGAAAGCTTAAAAGCTAACATCTACATATGAGAGAAATCATACGATGTCTTTTAGGATCTATGTTACCTCAGTTGAGACGATGTTTTCTAGCTCTGTGCATTTACCTGAGAATTTTATGATTTTTAATAGTTGAATAATATTCCATTGCCTAAATGTATTACATTTTCATTATCCATTCATCAGTTGGTAGACATCTAGGCTGTTACCAGTTTCTAGCTATGATGAATAGAGCAGCATTAAACATAAATCAGCAAGTATTTTCATATTTGGGATATATACACAAGAATGGCTCAGCTAGATCTTGAAGTAGATTGGTTTCTAGCTTCCTTGGGAACCACAGTGGCTAGAGAAGGTTTACTCCCACCAGCAATAAATAAGTGTCACCTTTTGTCTACATCATTGACAGCACATGCTCTATTTTATTGATATTGGCCATTCTGGCTGGTATAAGAGAAAATCTCAAAGTCCTTTTAATTTGCAATTCCCTGGTGGCTAAAGATGTTGATCATGTCTTTAAAGGTTTCTCAGCCATTTCTGTTTCATTTTCTTGTGGGTCCTGTGCTTATTCTCTATCCCAAGTTTGAATTGAATTATTTGTTTATTTGATATTCAGCTTTTAATTTATATATTTTAGATATTAATCATCCATCAGATGTCTAATTGATAGAGAGATTTTCCACTCTATAGGCTGCTGCTTTGCCCAAATGATAATGTCCTTTACCATATAGAAGTTTCTCAGCTTCATGAGGTCCCATTTATTAATCATTGGTCTTAATGCCTTTGCTATCAGTGTTCTGTTCAGAAAGTCTTCCTCCATGCCAATGACTTCAAGACCATTTCTCCACTTTCTCTTCTGTCAGATTCAGAATTTCAGATCTTGTATTTATGTCCTTGATCCATGCAGGCATCCAGTTATATTGGCACCATTTGTTGAAGATACTGTCTTTTCTCCAGTGTATATTATATATTCAACACAATCGCCATCAAAATTCTAATGCAATTCTTCACAGAAATTGAAATAAAAATATCCAACTTTGTATGAAAACAAAAAATCAGAATATATACAACATTGTGGATTTATTATTTTTATTAATAATTGCTATTGGTTGAATAGCCATTTTACAACATTAATCCCTCTGATCAATGAGCATGGGAGATTATTGCATCTTCTGATTTCCTCTTTAATTTTCCATTAATTGCCAGTTTTTATTATACAAGTCTTTCACTTTCTTGATTAGAGTTATCCCAAATTTTCTGTCTTTGTCGTAGATGATTTTGAAAAGGCTTTGGCATTCTTCAATCTTGTTGATTTTCTTCAGGCTTCAAGAACCAACTCTGTTTATTGTTGATTTTTGTAATTATTATTGTTATTTCTAGTTCAGTGATTTAAGTCCTCAGTTTACTTCTTTCCGTTTATTATTTTGGGGTATTAATTAACCTTTTTCTAGAGATTTCAGTTGTGCTTCTAAGTTCAAATATGACAATTCTCTCTCTCTCTCTCTCTCTCTCTCTCTCTCTCTCTCTCTCTCTCTCTTTTGGTAGGCACTCAGTGCTGTGATCTTGTCCCATAGTTTTGGATATGGTGTGTTTTCATTTTTATTCAATTCAAAATATTTTAGTGTTAAGTTGATTTTGGTTTTGACCCATTTTTCATTCTGTACTGAGTTTTTCAGTTTTCATGATTTTGTATAGTTTATGCTGTTGTTGATAGCCAGTTAAAGCCATGGTGGTCAAATATAATACAGGATTTTATTTCAATTTTCTAATATTTTTTGAGACTTTTCCTATGGCCTAGTATGCTATCAATTTTGGAGAATGTCCCATGAGATTCTTGCAGAAAATATGTCTTTAGTGTTGGGATAAAATAATCTGTAGACATCTGCTAGTTTTATTTGATATATGGCATTATTATTATTATTATTATTATTATTATTATATTACTATTTGGTTCAGCTGCTGTTTATTGACACTCAGGTGGGCACTATAGCAACAGCCTGGAGATGCTGCACAGTAGAATGGAGGTGGAGAGTGCAGGGTGTGACTGCAGTGACAACTGAGAAGTGCGCAAAGAGCAGTGGGGGAGGCCAAAGCTGTTGGGGTAGCAAGTCCGGCCTGGGGGCCAGAGGTTTTTATTTACACAGGAACCTGGGCCCTGTGCCTTAAGCCCCTACTCTTGCTGTCTCCTGACTCCAGGCCAGGGCTGGGAGTTCTCTGGGCAACTTTCTACAGGAGCAAAGGACACAGAGATGTTGCTGCCCCTTTGTGATAAAGCCAGAGGGTCTCTAATTCTGCATTCCTCCGTTACCCCTGGCTTGGGTAGGGCCAGACAGACAGCTGGGGCTCTATTCCATGTTTCAGTGACAGTAATTTTCCCAGGTGTCCCAGATCAATGGTGCCACTCTCTGGCCCAGAGTGAGCACTACAAGCCTTACTGGGCTAATGGATGGGATGGGGGAGTGAAGGCGTGAGTCACGAACAAGGCCACACCAGTTTGGAGTTATGATTAATAGGGTGTTATTTATTTAAAGGGGAAAACTTACAGATCACCGTCCCAGACAACAGCCATCTGTACAACCAGGAAAGGAGTCTAGTCTCCGGAGGAGCAGGAAGTGAAGAGAGCCAGCAGAGGAAATAGCCGCTTTTTTAAAGGGAGAGAGACCACGCCCCAATGGGCTGGTATCACAGCAGCTATTGGTTGGAGGGGCGGAAGGACCTCCCGCAACAGGGGAGGGGATGGGACAGGGGCTAGAAGAGGGGCTCCAGAGGGCCATCAAGGCACAGGCACTACACGCATGGTGTTGGTGAAGCCAGAGCCAGGGTGCCACCCAGTCAGCACAATGACCACATCTCCCTTCTTGAAGAAGCCTCGGGCCTTGCCAACATCCGTGGCCAAAATCCCACGCAGGTCTACATCCTCAGCCCAGGTGTCTGCACTGCATCCTTACACAGCACAGGGAAGATGGATTTATGGCATTATTTAACTCCAGCATCCCCCAGTTTAGTTTTTCTCCATGCTGTTTGGATCTAGCAGAGATCCATCTCTGTCTGTGGGTAGCATGGACTACATAGTGAGTTCCCAGTCAGTCAGAGCTACAGAGGTTATTGGTGTCCTGGTTATGGATAGCACGGCCTGCTGCATGGATCCACGCTTTATGATGGAATCAGTATCCGTAATTTACCCGTGCTATCATAAAGGATACTTCCCTTCAAGGTGTCCTTTTCGTTTACTTTATTGTAATACCTGAGATTCCCTCTTCTATGTTTTGTGCTTTCTTGGTGTAGCTTATCTTTGAGATTTTGGTTTGACCTTATAAGTTATACATTTCCAGTTTTATTTCAGTTTGTGTTTTCCTTAGTAATTCTCTTTCTTCTTGCATGTCTTGAAATTTTTCTTCATGTTATTCCACTGCTTGTTATCTTTTCAAATACTTCATGAAATGAGTTTTTCATATCCTCTTTAGGATCCTTCATCAAGTTCATATTATCTATTTCTGATGCTATTGTCTGTGGTTCAGCTGTATTGCATTTTCAGGATCTGTTGGAGCATGGTTACTGGGTTCTGGTGGAGACATATTGTCTTGGCTATTTATGATTATATTTCTGTGCTGGTGTCTCTGGTTGGGATAACTGTATTTCTATGTGTATCGTCTTTGTTCTGACAGTGTTTTCTTCCCTGGATATGAACTCTCTGGGTCTTAGCGAAGTATTGTTATTATGGTATGGTAGGGAGTGCTTTTATGGCCAATGTGTGGCAGAAAGAAACAGATGTGGGCTAGGAGAAAAGGCTGGGAGAAGCTTCAGTAACAAGCTAATTGGATCCTCTTCAGACCTAGAGGTGGATCCACAGAGTGTTGGGGTGTGGTGGGAAGAGGGGATTGTGCATGCAGGTTGTAAGACTTATATGAAGAGATGGGGATGGAAGGGCTAGGGACTGGTACTGAAGCAAGAGTTGTAGAGTCTAGTGAATAAAATTGAGAAAGGGGACATGCAAGCAGGTTGTTACCAGGCTGAGCATGAGAACTGAGAGATTGTAGTAGAGGACAGGAAGGATAGTGTGAATAACCTGCTTGAGTCCCTATCAGTGTGGCCACTGGGGTAGAAAGTGCTTTTATTTATTGGAGGGTGACACTAAGGGAAGGGAATTAACTACAGGGGATGCTGAGAGGATCCACAGGAAGGAGGTAAGCTGGGTTCTCTGCAAGGTTTCTCAGAGTCCTTAGGTAATGGAGGCCAAGAGGAAGGACATGCCTGTGGTACAGGGTTGGGGAGAAACTGGGCAGACTGAAATGTGGGACAGGATGGAGAGTAAGGACGGACTACCTGCCTCCCAGGATTGTGCGACAACCACAATCCCATCTGGGACAGGATGGAGAGTAAGGACGGACTACCTGCCTCCCAGGATTGTGCGACAACCACAATCCCATCTGGGACAGGATGGAGAGTAAGGACGGACTACCTGCTTCCCAGGATTGTGTGACAACCACATTCCCTTCTGGAGAGTAAGGACAGACTACCTGACTCCCAGGATTGTGTGATAACTACATTCCCATCTGGAGAGTTTCTACCGGCTTTCAACACAAAAGAATACCGGTGAGGGAGGAAAGGAAATGCAGCAAGGTTCTACTGAGTCCTCAGTTGAGGGACTAAGAGTGATAGGATAGCTAGGTAGTTTGCTACAGGACAGGGGATAGTACCAGAAGATCTAAAATGGAGAACAAGAAGAACCATTGATCTGACCTATCTCCTTTCCAAGTCTATGGGTTTCCAGAGAGATAGTGTTTGTATGTGTTCATAATTGAGACAAAGAAAAGGTAATTGGCTAGAAGTGGGGAGGGGAATGTCCAGAGGGAAGAAAGAAGAGTTTGTTGCAAGGTTTTGAATATTCTCCAGAAAATCCACCACTGCTCTTCTCTCAGTAATTCAGTCAAGATGCTGTGGGAGTGGGCAAAATGGATGATGCCATCCTGAAGATCAAATGACTTCTGAGAAATTTCCTAAGAGTAGGGGGTGTGTGCTTGTGATTCCAGGTCAACTCTCTGGAAGATATGATGCATGTATAAAAACATCATATTGGTATTGTCTCACTGTACTGGAAAGAATATTATCATTTTGCAACTGAAAGCCTGAAGGGATCCAAAAAAATGCCTGTTCTTGGGTGTTATAGCACTCAAGGGCAAATATTGACATAAGTATCTGTCACCAAGCAAAGGAGGAGTGGCAAGATGAATGACCTGGAAATTCTATGATAAGGGAGTATATCAATAAACACAGTTCTAGACATCAGGAATGTCACACACACAAACACACACATGACCATATAATATATACATATTTATATATGAAAACTTCATGCACATATATTTATATATATATATAGGAGTGTATATAATTTATGGTAGATTTATATAGAAGAAACAGAAGTGTCACTAGTGTATACAAATACCATTCTCGATATCTCAGCACTAGGACCTACTTGATATGACATATTGCTGTTTTATGTGTCTGCATCCCTCACAGGTCACAGAACCACTAAGTAGAGACCTCACTGGTTAAAGATGCAACCACCAGGTGGTAGTTTGACCTCAGCTACTGGAGGGTAGGCAGAGGACTCACTTCCTTGTATGCTGGTTGTGCAGGCTTAGGGCAGAAGCACAGCCTCTTCCCCAGAGACTGGGTTGATGACAAGAGGTAGAATTGTTACTGAGAAAGAGCAACACCCTTGTAGCTGTAGTTATCCTGCTAGTCACAACTGTACCCAGGGTCTTAGTTTAATTGGAAAGCACAATGAACCCAAGTGTTCCCACTGTATTCATGTTTCTGTGGCTGCAGCTGGATGATGAGTTAAGATTTTAGGGTCGCAAAATACTCAGTGGGTATTTCTGAGACAACCAGGAGGACTTCTATTTTTGTCATTTATATCGTAGAAAAAGAATCCTGGATAGTGATGGCCTGATAATCATTTTTTTCTGTCTTTCTACATAGGGGTGAGCCAAGGCCAGCCAGTGGAAGAGCATCCTTCTACCCTGAGAGTCCGGGATGGAGCCAGCACTGCCATCAACTGCACATATGTAGATACTGCCTCATCCTACTTTCCTTGGTATAAACAAGGACATGGAAAGCATCCTGAGCTCATTATAGACAATGGTTCAAATATGGAAAGAAAGCAGGATGAAAGACTAATAATTTTATTGGATAAGAAAGCCAACCACTTTTTCATGCACATCACAGACCCCCAGCCTGGAGACTCTGCCATGTACTTCTATGTTGCAAGGGCACACTGCTCCCCAGGCACCTGCAGCCACTCCTCGAACCTGTCACAGGGCTTGGAGCCCCATCAACATCCTCTATCACAGGCCTTCCAGTGCAGCATATGCCAGTTGTTGGTTGGTCAGTGCCAACTATAGTGTAGACATTAAAAACACAAAATAATAAAGTTAGCTTCAAGTCCCTCAATACAAATTAGAATAGTTTATTCTGTTTTTAAAAATTGAAATATAATTTTATCATTCCATTTCTGTGTTTTCAGCACATGATGATTGTCACAGAGAACCAGAACACACCGTGCTGCAGAGAAGAACAGATTGTAGCACACTCACCCACAGATGGGACATCTACATTACACACTTTCCTCCCAAGGACAGAGGAGGAAGGAGGGGTGTAAAGAATGTCAGAGACATAGATGGGGATGACTACAATAAGACAGTGTTTTCTGGACACAGCAGGGCAGCTACACACATGAACTCACAGAGGCTTACAGCACAGATGAAACTTGCAAGGATCAGGGCTGACACAGTTCCAGCAAACAGAGGGATGATGGGCATTCCTATCCTTAGTTAAGGAGCTATGGGCAGTTGGTAGCTGCTGGGAGATGGATTCAGGTTTCTTTATTGGTGAGGCCTTGGTTGCATTGACTACGCTCCACTGAAGGTCACACATCTAAGAGTATATGTGCTGTACAGCTTGTAAAGCAAAAATTGAGTTATTTTCTTTAAAAGTGTGTGTGTTGGGGCAACTGGGTTGGTAGGGAAGAGTAGATGGATCTAGTAGGAGTGTAGTGGACAGGTGGATATAATCAAAACCTTTTTGTAACATTTCCTAAGAACTAATAAATGAGAAAAAGAAAAATTTTAGGAGCTAGGTGAATGTGTGTGTATGTATGTGTATGTATATCAATAGATAAATTTTATGTATATTCATCATAATAAATAGCATAGAACGTATGGCTTAGTAATACTGGCGATTGCAGACATTCACTGTTGACTTGAGACCTGCCACCTTTGCGTGAGGTTTCAAGTTTATTCACAATATGCTAAGCAGTCATCTGTGTGCAATTTGAAGAAAATCAGCAGAGGGTACTGCCTCTTCAGATGTGGTTAAAATCTCATCTAGGTGGTAGTTTCACAGGACAGACTGTCACTGTGCAGAAGCAGTTTCTTCTATGAGAGTGAGAAGCTTCAATAAGGTCCTGGGAAGAATTGCCCTGTGAATTTGGTGAACTCAAGAACCAAGTGTTATTGATGTCTATGAACATGCTTCCTGACACCTGCTCTGATCTGGTGCTCCTGTTAATGCTCAGTAAGTTACATTTACCCTAAGTGGTGCTGATGTTATTCTCTTACAACTGTGGACATCTTTACCTTCTTCCTCATAGAAAAGTCATATTTATTTCTTTCTTTCTTTCTTTCTTTATTTATTTATTTATTTATTTTCAGGGAGGAGCAATGGAGACTCAGTGACCCAGACAGAAGGTTGGTTTCTGTCACAGAGGGGTTGTCTGTGAAGCTGAACTGTATCTATCAGACTATTGATTCAACCCCTTTCCTTTTCTGGTATGTGCAATATGTCAAAGCTCCTTGGATACTGCTCAGGAGATCCACAGACAACAAGAGGACAGAACAGCAAGTTTTCCACACCACTCTCCACTAGAGCAGCAGCTCCTTCCCCAGGCAGAAGTCCTCAGTGCAGCTGTGGGACTCTGCCCTGTACTACTGTGCTCTGAGTGACACAGTGAGGGAGACTGCAGGGGAAGCTGCACACAAACCGAGGGGGCAGGAGGGCTGAGGGGAGTGGACCTGTGAGGGAGGGCTGTTTGCCTTCTCTAAGAGGGGTTTACTCAGCCTCCTGAAATACAGCAACAAAATTTAGATCAAAGTTCTTGTTTCTCAGAAGAATTTGTGGTTCTTCTGACAGGATAGGATGGAAGTCATTACCAGAGACAACTCAGGATTTGTTCCACAGAAATACTGTTCTCTCCCTAAGTGGAGGACCTCTCACAGAAAACATCTCTTGGAAAATGCTGACAAGGATGTATCTCTACCAAGATGTCTTACAAAACTTAGTGATTGATATTCTCCAGCAGTCTTCTGTTATTTCTCTGCAAATTTATGTCCACATGACAAATACAGACTCCAGTCTTTAAACATCTGCTTCAGTCTCAGTTCACAAGATATTTAGTTTCTTCCTCTCATTGGTCTATATTACAGATGATTCAACCTAACTTCTGGCCTCAGTTATTTTTCTATTGCTGTGAAGAGACACCATGGAAGACAACTATAAAAGAGATAATTTAAGTAAGTTGTTTTTCATTCTAAATATGTGAAAAAGTCTTGACATTTTATTTATGAGTCACATGTATTAATGTTGTAAAAATGAATTTTCTACCAGAAGCAGTATGTAGGTGTAATGCAATCACAATAAAATTCCTGGTAAGTGGTTTCACCTTTCTCCTCCAGCATTATTTGTGTTTAAAATCTTGTGTTGAGCTACTTTATTAGTTTTAATTAATTTTCCTCCAGTTAACGAAGGTATGATTTTTCAACTACATAAATATATCTATGTTTACTATTACCATTTATTGAAAATGTCTTTCACCATTTCATGTGCTGTAGTTATATTGCTTTATGAGTCTTCAAGAATAATTCCATTGGTCTGTGTGTCTCTTTCATTAACGTAAAATGTTATTTTCCTCCCATGATGCTGTCCTATAATTAGATATCATAAATTATAATATCTCCTACCTTCATATTTATACTTAGGATTAACTTTGACGATTCTGGGTATTTTGTGAGTTCATATGTTATTAATGCTTTTATAACCCTATGAATTATATAAAGTATTGGGATTTTGATATTGGTGTTATTGAATCTTTAGAGTGTTCTCAGTAGAATACCTGTTTCTCCAAATTAAAAACAAACGAACAAAAATTTTGTCAAGAAAGCTGTTGTGTGGCCCAATAAGTCACCCAGTATACTCTTGGGTGCATACATCTTTTCTGATAAGACTTTCATTCCTCTAGGACATTCCTTATGGGATTCCTTATGGGTCAGAGTGCACCTGGACCTGGATTTTTTTTCAGTTTTTAAAATCTGCTAGAAGATGAACTGAGAACTACACTGTGCTGGACAAGAAAATACAGCACATTTCTCCAGCTGTTTAGATAAATAACGGTGAAACAATGCCTGAGTAACAGCTCAGGACAGATCTGCATGGCCTTGAGAAGATACCAGGTGAGTGTGAACAACCTGGGAAACTCAGTGTTGACCCTCTAGGGGAGCCTACAAAATAAAAGCATTGAAGTTTCTAATTATTCCCACAGTACAGAAACATGTCTGGGTTCAACTCCTCAACCATTAAAGCTTCCTATAGGCAGAAAAACTGTTTTCACAGGAAACTGATGGTCAGTCTAGAGAGTCTATAATTAGCAGGATTGTGCTGAATGCAGATCTGCCCAAAGGTAGGAACTTCTTTCTAAAGGTGATCCTATAGAAGGAAAGTAAAATTGCAGGAGCACACAGTGTCCTCCACAACTAACCCTCATCTTGCTTGGTTTAGCACTACCATAGGGAGATTTATAGGGAAAACAAAGTAATAGGTACTAAGAAGATACCAGAGAGCTCAGAAGGGAATAAGGCATAACCAATCTCCAGAAACACTAAGGATCAAAAATAGTGTTTCCTCGTGAAGTTCTTGCTGTCTGGACTAGTACAATACCATGAGGTGTTCCTTTCCTGGCTGTGGCTGAGAGACATCCAGATGGTGAGAATCCCAAAAAGGACAGAGACCCAGTGGTGTAGGAGGGTCTTCTGTCTATGTGTTACTTTTATGGGTTAAATACAGAGACTGCCTTGGTCTAGTTGATAGGGCAAACTCAGGTAGGCAGGGAAGACAGAACAGAATTCTTGGAGGAAGAAAGCAGAGTCAGGGAGAGCTACCCACCATTGAAGCTGCCAGGTCAGACATTCTGAATTTTCCTGGTAAGCCACGACCCCATGGTGACATACAGATTATTAGAAATGGGTTGAATCAAGATGTGAAAGTTAGCTAAGAAGAGGCTAGAACTAATGGGCCAGGCAGTAATCTAATTAATACAATTTCCATGTGGTTATTTCAGGTATAAACTAGCCGGGTGGCGGGGACACAGCGTGCCACTCCATATTACAACAGAATGGAGCTCCAACGTGGTAACAAACTCCACATAAAACCTGAGAGGGCTTGAAAGGAATTCTAGACACACACACACACACACATATACACACACACAGAGTTTAACACAGCTTTTTGCTGTTTGCTAGGATGTTCGGCAGAGAGATTTCCTGACTCACCAGACAAGGGATACAAACACTTAGTAAGCCTATCCTTTCCCTCAGACATCTTGGTTCACCACAGTGGCCTCCTCTTCACCTTCCTGTACTGAATTCCTTTGATTTGCTCAGAAGACTTTTCTTGCAGATAAACCATTGAATTTTAATAGTTTTGTGTGCCTTTGTTCTAGAGAGCTAGGTGGACTTGCAAAAAGATGGACAGCAGCATACAATATTTGATGGACACAAAGTAAGTGATAACATTATTTTCTCAATGAAATTGGATTCCATCATCATTAAAGATGCTTCATGAGTAAGTGAACATACGAATATGCAGAAATACACACATGCAAACATATACTTGCACATAAAAGCACCCATGTTCACAAACACCCACAAAAGCACTTATCCCTACACATTCAGGAAACATGGCCCCACACAACCATACTCAGCCACACATGGGCACATATACACACAAAGGGATACTACTGTGAAAACAACAGGCAGCAGACATGCGCAGAGGCACACACAAACACACATAGAAATCCATACACACAGATGAGCGGAAATACACAACACAACAATATACACATACTTATACACATACACACACACTCAAACTTCTAAACCTAGAATGGACGGGAAAGTAACTGCTGCCTTTCATAACCTTTCTGCTACGGGGGGGAGGTAGTGGGTTCTCATTTTGTTTACAAGACTCTTAGGCTCAGCCAGGTTTTGCTACCCCAGCCTGCATTTACTTTTCCTTCCATGATCTTTATCCATACTGAGACCCTTTGATCCCACAGGTTCCAAGTTGATCCATCACTAAACTTACCCTGGCCCCTCCACATTTAACCTTGACAGCTCAGGTGAAAGAAATTGACCCATGGTCAACACCGAAGAAGTTTTCAACAGGTTACAGTGCATATAATATGAATTCATCCCCATTGTAAGTCACAAGGAGGCTAGTGATGTAACCCGCATTGCTTTTTAGGAATGCAGTGTTCTGTACAACTGTGTGAGAGAATCTTTCCTAAGACATAGCCATGCCCATGACATAGTCAGTAACATAATGTCTGCTAGGAGATACACTGTGGGATTCCATGCTGTGAAGTCAGTGAGACAAACCAGATAATTTCTGTGCAGTGTTAGATACTGTGGTGTTAGCTCTGTGCAGTGAAAGGAAAGAAGTCTACTTTTCATTTTTTTTGACATTTTTCTGTCAAAGGTTTTTTTTTTACTTTTTATTTATTTATTAAAGATTTCTGTCTCTTCCCCGCCACTGCCTCCCATTTGCCTCCCCCTCCCCCAATCAAGTCCCCCTCCCTTGTTAGCCCAAAGAGCAATCAAGTTTACCTGCCCTGTGGGAAGTCCAAGGACCACCCACCTCCATCCAGGTCTAGTAAGGTGAGCATCAAAACTGCCTAGGCTCTCACAAAGCCAGTACGTGCAGTAGGATCAAAAACCCATTGCCATTAAACAACATGTGAAAAATGCCCTTATAGAAATGGATGAGAAGTATAACAAAAAGTTTGAAGAAATGAGAAACACGTACATGATATCCTGGGAAACCAAGAAAAAACGATCAAACAGGTAATGGAAACAGTTCAAGAATTGAAAGCTGAAAGGGAAGCAAGGAAGAAAACACAAACTGAGCACCAGCTGGATATGGAAAATCCAGGTCAACGAGCAGAGACTACAGAACCAAGAATAATCTATAGAATACAAGA
>NW_026068446.1:0-2331 GCF_014885135.2 Alexandromys fortis | reverse complement strand
AAGAGCTGCAAAGGAAAAAGGCCAAGTAACTTATAAAGGTAAACCGATCAGACTTACACCTGACTTCTCTATGGAAACCATGAAAGCCAGAAGGTCCTGGATAGAGGTACTTCAAAAACTAAGAAACCATGGATGCAAACCCAAACTTCTATACCCAGCCAAGCTAGTGTTCACTATCAATGAAGAAAACAAGACATTCCAGGATAAGAACAAATTTAAACAATACGTAGCCACAAATCCAGCCCTACAGAAGGTAAGAGAAGGAAAATCGCAACCCAAGGAATCCAACATTGCCAACACTGCCTACAACAACTCAGGCATCTAGCGACCCTTCACCAGCACAACTCAAGGAAGGGAGGCACACAAATTCTAATACCAAAAACAATAAGAATAACTGGAGTAAACAACCACTGGTCATTAATATAACTCTACTTTTCATTTTTAAAGTACCTGTATTATTTGAATTTTGTTATTTATTGCAAAATATGTTAATTTCCAAAACAATATTTATGTGTAAAATGAAGAGAAATGTACTACATCCCTTATCTTTCTGAACTATTGAAACTTGTAAAAATTAGGAGACAAAACAAGACAGAAGAGCCACCTTGGAGAGGAGAGGAGATCCAAAGAGTGCTAGCCAGCCAGATTAAACTAAATAGAAAATTTCAGGTTCCCTGAGAGATCTGGGCTGAAGGGAATATTGGAAAGAACATCAGAGGACAACACTGGATGTCATTATCTGATCTGGAAACACATTCACCAATATATGTGTGTATCCATCTATACACACATAATATATCACACAAGAACCACCTAAAACATAAGTGAGCAGAAAAAAATGAAGAGGACTTCACACTGAATGAACAGTTGAATTTAGACCATGCACACCAGGCTTTGCGACTGAGTCCCACAACACTGCAATCCATCCCTTGAAGAATAAAATTCCTAGGGACACACACAGCTTGCTTAAACTGTGTTGAGGTGATTAGAGAAAATGTTCTCTTGCAGCCTCCCAAGTGTCACCCCAGTCCTCAACTTGTAAAAGTCCTCCTGCATCTGTTGTCATCCAATCATCTCCAGACTGAAAGATCCAGGACAGGGGAACTGTTCCACACCACTCACAGAAAACAGGGTTGACAAGCTGCTACTCAGGCTTCTGTCAGTGTGAACCAAGAGTTGAGCAAGGGGAAGAGAAGACATTGGGATACAGAAGAAAGGAGAAGACAAAACTCCTGACCACAATGAGAAACACCCATTTGGCATTGGGACTGGGCTCTAGTCCTTGCTTCCTACCTGTGATCTCATGTGACCACTGCAAAGGAAATGAGCCACAGGCTGCTGACCTTATCAATGAAATCTATGTTCTATTCCCTATGTAGCTCCCTGCATAGAAACCCTCTGACCATAATGACAAGTAAGTGTATAATATGTCACTGACCCATCTCTCTCAATGGATTACAGCTTATAGCAAAGCAGGAGGTTTGCTTGCCAATTATGCAGTTTCTTGCAAGAGAATAACTCTCCAGAGAGACTTGTGAATGATCACAGAAATGAACAATTGGGTGGTAGAAGATGGAAGTCTGCATGGGTGGGTGAATGGTTATTGGGTGTCTGTATGTGTAATTGTACAGGTGGGTAGCATGCCCTCGATGCCTCAGCCTACCTGCTGCTGCTCAACACAGAGGTCACAGATCTTCTCACGGATCTCCTTCAAGAGTTTCTTCACCTCCTCACAGGAATCTTGCAGTAAAACTGCTTGTCTCACAGCTTTCATTTCTTGACTCTCAACATGTGTACATTATTTTTAAGCTCAAGCAATCCTAGTTGGACCTGCTGCAGAGGTAACTGAACCACCATCCAAAAATGGTGAGCCCCATCCAGTCTCTGTTTGTCATTCCTACCTCCAAGTACCACCAGTCCTGAAAAGTCACACATCCCCAGACAACCCAAGACTGGAGTTCACAGTAGCCAAACCAGGATCACTAAGAGTCAGGCCAAATTCAGAGAAAAAAAAAAAAAAACAAATTTCAGAAAGATTCAAACTACTTTTGAAAACCCTGGCACCAAAACTAATACTGTGCACCTGAGAGCAGGGTGCAGCCCACACCTGTTCTTAACTCTCCATGGTATGGGGAAGGCATCAGCAGGCAGAGGACAAACACTCTCTGAAGGAGGGCAGAAGTCCCAACAGGAATACATTCTGCCTGCAGGTCCCATGAAAACAAGTTCTGTGAAGCCACTGTCAGAGTCTCAAAAGCCCTGGGCTGCCTAACATCCCCTTCATGGTGCGAATCTTTTTTTTTTTTTTTTTTTTTTTTTTTTGGTTTTTCG
>NW_026068445.1:68484-69679 GCF_014885135.2 Alexandromys fortis | reverse complement strand
ATACTGAGAACTACCGTCTTAGAAGGGGACAGGCTAGCATGGGTATTCATAGGGATGAGAGTATGATGGAGGGGAAAGATATGTTCAAGGCTTTGTCTTCTCTGACATGATTTGCAACTATACAGACTTAGAAACACAAAGTCAACATTCTCCTCACAGGCAAATATGTTACTTTTTAAATTAATAGGAATTACCACCAAGCATGATTTCTTTCTAGAGAATTCAGGCAGTGCCTCTCCCAGAGTACTTAGGTCCATTACTGGTTTGCTAAGGCCTTCTTGGTCCCACTTCTTCATTGCAGCGATCTTCTTGGAATACAAAATTTGTTTCTGTATGATCTGCAATGAAAAGACAGAGGATCAATTTTCCAAGTTTGATTAGGAAATGAACTCTTGATTTGGTGTGCACAATATCAAAGCTACTTTATTCCTTACTAGCTAGATTGAGAAAATCATGAATTGAGAAATTTGGCCTTTCCCTGTGATTGAAACTAAACTGAACTTGCTATATTTTAAAATTTCTGAATATCATATGAGATAATTATTAATTTTAATAGCCCCCTTTCATCAGTGTTTCTCTTCTATGTTTGGGAGGCAAAATCCATATTATTTTTCACTTATAAATAAACTCTCACTAGTGTCCTCCATATCATAGGATCTGTGAAACTGCTTTATAGAAACCCATTTTTCTGCTGAGTCCCATTCAAAAGTCATTAATATTCAATTTCTGATTCACACAACCTTTACTCTAAGGCTCCAGGTTACAAACAGGATTCCTAACCTCCAGCAGCTCACAGTGATGAGGTCACTTTACTATGAACACATAAATGCTAAGTATAACCCTAAAATATTTTAAATAGGTGAACATGATACAAATGATCAGAGTGTATATTGTTGTCAAATACAGAGCAAATATCCAGAAACCAAAGTGTTACTATATGGTAATTGAATCTTCACAGCTACAGCTGCTGGCGAATTGGAGAAAAATACTTACTGTGCACCTGGAGGAAGAGTTGTCAATATCCTCCTAGTGGAATCAAATAGAAAACACACTGTAATCTCTTCATAATGAAAACTCGGTTGAACAGATTACAAATAGCTAAATTTCTTGCTAATGTAAATACAGAAGAAAAGAGACAAACAGAGGAGATGCTCTTATCTGTGATCCTGAAATAGGAATATCCAAAGGAAGAGAA
>NW_026068445.1:64508-67168 GCF_014885135.2 Alexandromys fortis | reverse complement strand
TTTTGATAGTGTGTCCACATGCATATGTTGAAACTCTTTATACTCAAGGGTATTTCTGAGTCATTTTATAGGACACTGGAGAGCAACATTGTCCCCTCAGCTTTGCTTCATCTGAACTACAGCTAAAAGTTCCAAATTTCAGGGTTTCTGATTGGCAAACTCTGGCACAAACACTTTCTTTTTCTAACTTCCACCTGCCTTGGGATTCACCACAGAGGTGGAACTCATTAAGAGGGAAATAAACCTGCTGAACAGAAGCATGTCTATAAGGCCATTCTGAGGTGATCCTCTCAGCAAAGGCTGGGAGAGTTTTGCCCACACTCTTCCCAGCAGACATCTTGCCCCAAACATACTAGTAAACAGGATTAATAGCCTGAATACTAATATTTTTACATATATGTACATGGCATGTTATGTGCAGTGTATTTGTAAGTATGTGTGATTTCAGATACATACGTGCCAGTGTGTAGGTGTGGTGATTGGAGTACAGACTTGGGTGTTGACCCTCACCCTCAGCCTTAGTTATATGGCTGAATCTCATTCATGAATGCAAGCCCCAGGCTAGCAATCCAGGCAAGCCATCCAGAAAATGTGAGCGGATGCTCTGTCTCCACCTGCAATCTCACCAAAGCTCACCAGTATTTTAGAAGCTCACAAGACCAACAGGTGTCATGTGGATCCTGGGCATCCATCTCCCATTCTCCCACATGCACAGCCAGCACTTTATCTGCTGAATCACCTCCACAGACAGGGAGTCTTAACAGCATTGCATGCTGTATCTGAGGCATAATTCAGCTTTCATTAGCAAATAATCAAGAAGCTAAAATTGTCTTACACAGAGGAAAACATGGTGCCAGCTTCTGAACTTTATATTCTCTACATACTATATTTAAAATCCAGAAATTCTTACCTGAGTGAGCTTTGGTCTTGATTTCTTCCATTATCTACAGAGTAGAAAGGTAAAATACGTTATGAGCAACTGTAGAAAAAAGAGCATTGAATGCCAAGGCCAATGCTTCGTTACTTCATATACTTTGAATCTGTGTAGCCTTTAAGGTGGATACTGATTTATAGACAATAAATACAAGGATAACTCTTAATTTACACTTCTTTGTATGTTTAAAATACAGAGACAATTTTATCAAAAGTCAATACTAACAATAAATTGGTCTACAAAACACCTATGATCATGACCATTATCAAACAGAGAAACTGACATCTTAGCCAGAATCAATATCACAAGCTGAAGTGTTAATTGGTAGCACAGTGTTGCCGCTGATGGATTTGACTTTGGACTAGTGGTGTAAGGAGAATTGCAAGTGAGCATACTCATCTTACATGGAAGTGAAAAGAGCCTCTCTAAAGATTAAGTTGAACTTATTTCGTTGAAGATGAACATTCTAGATACAAGGAAGCTAAGTCTATGAGGACCACTCTTTGCAGCACAACAAAATTTAGGAAACACAAGTAGACCAAGGGCAAAGAATTTCCAGATGCCAGGGTGGCAAAGCTACAGAGAGAGAGAGGGCATTGTGTGTACTCTCCTCAAGTGCTTCTGAGGAAGCTGCAGAAGCCCTTCAGTTCTAGCTTCTGGTCCCGCGCTAATGGGCAGTGCCAAGAAGCTCAGCACTAGCTGCTATCGCCTCCCATGGTAAGAGCTATGGGAAAGCCCCCTGCAGTAGTTATGCACCCTGAACTGTATCTCTAGGGCAAGAAGCATGGAAGAAATGTGGGGACCAAGCAGCAATTCCATGGGAGTAGTACCTCACAGGGAACGTTTGTGTCCACACATACATAGCTTCAAGTGAGCAGCTTTTACTGCATGCTAACAGCCCGCCCTCTACAAAGGAATAAAGCGAGTATTTATTTCATTCACAGTATGGAAACTGCAGTATAACCTCCTTGGCATTGCCTATGGCTGAGGCAGAGCATTTGTCCCACCAACAAATGGACTGCCAGTGAGACTTAGCATGTGGGAGACCTCCATCAACCATCGTCACCACAAAGGAAATTTAGTGTGGAAATAATGTAAAGGACAGTCACCCACATTACAATAATGCTGACTCTTTTCAATAAAGTCTTTCAGATTCCTCTGCACTTCATGTACTCCTATTCACTTGATTCTGTGTTCTCTATAGGCAAGGGAGGTGTGAAAGACACTGTGGTGACAGCTGAAATCCCAGACTCTGTAGTGTTCCTTCCACTTTTAGAATCTTATCCAGACTCAATGGACCAGTCAGTGCTGTCCACTGCAGAATGATGCTCTTTTCTCAGCCTTCCTCCTTCTGTGTTAATTTTTTCTGTAAATTATGTCTACCAGCATATAAACCAAGTATCACCATATCCTACACTAATGAAACCAAAGGAAAAAGGTGCTGGCGGTATAGGCATTAGGGTGAGCACTAGTCTAGAATGCTTAGAATGGCAATGTTCAATCCGCAGCACTGCCTGCAGGACTCAAAGTTCATTTTTTAAAAAGTTGAGCAAGCCCATTTTTTTCTTTTTTTTTTGGAATTAGATCTTTTTTTAATATTTATTTATTTATTTATTATGTATACAATATTCTGTCTGTGTGTATGCCTGCTGGCCAGAAGAGAGCACTAGACCCCATTACAGATGGTTGTGAGCCACCATGTGGTTGCTGGGAATTGAACTCAGGA
>NW_026068445.1:50568-62171 GCF_014885135.2 Alexandromys fortis | reverse complement strand
ACTCTGACAAGATACCATGGCCTAGGATATGCTCAAGCTGTCCCTTCGTAGTCCATTCATGAGTGGATTTGAAACCACAATCGGCCTGTTCTATGCCAAATGAGGATTGCTATTAACTTAACGAGATAAAAATATGAACAAACAGCAATAAAACTCAGTGGATAATTTCAGGTTATTAGCTTGAGACAGTTTAGAATTCCTAGTAGAAAGGAACATGGTTTTTACAAGTATGTCTTTGAACAGTTGTAGCTACTGTAAATTATGAATCTGCACTTTGGACATTAACTGTGATGCATTTTCGACCTTTTAACTTGGAGTAGTTTATTAATGAATCATTAGTAATAAGCAATTTACTAATGTGTATCGAATGTTTTATGATACATGTTCCCACAAATGATAACACAAATGTCCTCTATTATGGAAGTAATCAATTAAGATGAGCACGGAACTAGCTTGACATACCACCTTTAATTTCCTGCCAAATCAGTGTCTGAGATAGCAGATCACTGACAGAAGGGGCCTTCTACTCCATGTTCATGTCCTACTGATGGGGAAGACAAAGCCCCTTTTATAGACACATAAAGAGTAAACATGCCACAGTTTGGCTCTCTACATTCAGATAATCTACTGAGATCCAGAGACTTCATTACTGTAGAAAACAGCTCACATGAATGGACAAGTGATGGATGGAACACTGTGGTAGGAGGAAGGCATGGAATCCTTGACCATCCATAAAAGGGTCCTACACAGAACAAAACGGCCTCTGCATGTGGAGATGGTGTCAAAGGAAGAAAGTAATTTGTTGGCTTCTTGTAGTACTGTGTGATAATGCAGAGAGATCCCAAATCCTGTCAGCTCTCAGAAAGACAAATGTGATGAAGATCTAGTTCACTAGCTGATTTCAGAAAAAAATTTGAAAAGGCAAGAAGTGTCAGATGGACATAGTGAGTGTGGTTGTCATCAGTAGGCTCATTTTCCAAAACGCAGAATTGGTACTTGGGAAATGATGGTTGAGTGTACACTTCATGTCCATGATCTAAAAACAACAGTATTTCTGGCTAAAATACATTGATAATACTATGGGGATTGCAAGACAAAGCAAAAATCGAGTGTATAAATCAGTATCCATCTGAGAATACAACCAATAATTGGCTTGTTATCTTTGAATTTCCTTAGGATTATTTTATTCTTAGACCTTACCTGCAAAAAGGCTTCCTATCAGTATTGTAATGTATTTCTAAAAAAAATCAAAATGAATTTGTTACAATGCTGGAGAATTATAACATATAAAATGATTAGTACATAGTATCCATTTTTGAGACTAATCTAGACTAGTCTAGAGTAAATACTCTTTTTTTTTTTTTTTTTTTTTTGGAAAAGGCCAGACCCCCCGTTTATTGTCCCAACATCTTATATATCCATCCCAAATGAGCGGGAGCATACAAAGGCTGTTGCCTGGGCAACCAGGTGCCTGGGCTTTAGTCATGTCTAGCAGTCAGGTAGGCCCTGAATTAGCATCTCTATAAGATAACCTTCAAATTGCTTAAGGAAAGAAACCCCAAACATCCTGACCAGTTCCAGTCAACACCTCTTCTCAGGTAATCCACACTTTAACAAAGGAAGCTAGGACCAAGGCATCCTGGCTTTGTAAATACTCTTTTGTAGGAAATTTGTTCATGTAAAATTAATCCATTTTGTTTATTTCAAATCAAACAAGACTTAAACTTATCAAGCACAATACCTAAAAATAAACAATCACCCTGTGATTCCCAAGACAGCCAGAACTACATAACAATAAAACTGTGTCTCACAAACATAAAAATAAAACTGTGTCTTCTGCTAGCACTCGGACAAAATTGAAAATGGAAAAGAAAATCCATAGGCCTATACACATTTTTGTTCTTCACGGAAATGAAGAACCTTGTTGAACCTTTTGGTTAAAATTGTTCATTTTATCAGGCAAATTCCTAACACTGGGACTATAGGTATGGCTTCTGTCTTTTGTATCAGGTTGAAACCTGGCAGAAAGAAAGAGGGACACAAAGACTTTTACATAACAGTTCAAGGGAGGGCAGGCAACAAGCTTCCTCTCCTCATCCCCTTTGAGGGAAGAATATCCTTAGTTCCATCTGTGTTCCCAGACTTATATGCAGCTTAAAGGATGCTCATGATAGCAGGCATCATCTCCCCTGAAATGAATTACTGGAAAGATCTCTCCCTTGGGAGTAATAACCCCGAGCTCCACCTCAGGTGCAAGAGCATCAGAGAAGCAGCTGTGAGACTGGAGCAGCAAATTCCATGGGCTTCCTTCTGACATGGGATCATTGTACATGTTTACATATGTAAACAATAAACTCACTGAGTCCTTCACTGGACACTTGCAGTTTGCTTTTAGAAATGACACATTGGAGGCTGGCAGTGGTGGCTCACACCTTTAATCCCAGTGCTTGGAAACAGAGGCAGGAGGCCCTATGGGAGTTCAAGGCAAGCTTGTGTAGAAAATACGTTAAAGGGCAGGCTTCAATCTACACACAGAAAAACCCTATCTCAATAAAACTAAAACAAACATAAACAAACCAAAAAAGAAAAAAAAAGAAATGAAATGTTTATTCATTTTTTATGTTGTTTAAAGTCAAGGAGACTTAGTGTGCCATTTTAGCATTCCCCCATGTCTCAGGAAGGCCATTTGAGCCACCAACTAGTGGACTGGGATTGTGGCTCAGTAGGAAAGCCTATGCTTATTATGCAGGAGGCCTCAGTCAGTTCTCACCACCACAAATGCCATGAACAGCAAACTTCATAATAAAGTGACACAAAGCTGTCTCCATTACAATAATATTGACTCTCTTCATCTTACCTCTTGAGGGAAGAGGGTTTTGGATTCTCTACCTAGTGTGGTTGCCACTGGCAACTTAGGTATAAAGACACTGTGATGAGAGTTACTGAAAGTAAATACTACGTGGTGTTCCTGCCACTGCCACAAAGTCTCTCCAGACTCAATGGAGAAGCAGATAATTCTTTGAAATACAGAATGATATCATTTTCTTCACTTTGCTTTTTCTTTCAGTTTTTATTCTTGAATCATGCTTTGCAGCATGGAAATGATATTCACCCTTACCATGTTCTATTTAACAAAAACAGAAGGCAGAGATAATGAGTAGGGTGCTTGCCTAGAATGCTCCCAAAGCCTTGTGTTCAACCTCTAGGACTCAGAGAAAAGAAAGAGAAAGAAAGAAAGAAAGAAAGAAAGAAAGAAAGAAAGAAAGAAAGAAAGAAGCAAAGAAAGAAAGAAAGAGAGAGGGAGAGAGAGAGGGAGGGAGAAAATTTAGGGATGGGAAGAGGAAACGAGGGGAGGCAGGGACCGAGAAAAAGGAAGAAGGAAAAGAAAGAAAAGGAAAACATATAAGGATTGGTAAGTCGTCCTAAAATCAATGCATTCACTGTAAAAGAAACACTTACACCCTAAAGTAGGAGATTTCTAAAGAAAACAATTATACAGTATGCCAAAACTTTCCAAACTGAGAACTTTCACAGACATTTAAGAACTCAGATGATTTAATTACATCATAAGGTAGGAAATTAGTTAATGAAAATAATTAAGTTTTTTGTGACATAATTTCATTTTAGTGGCAGTGAGATGTGTAGCAATATGCAGTACAAAATACAAGGCATTTGTCATAAACCCAAGGAGAATCAGTATTTCTGACAATCCTATTTGCTGCAATGTGACTATGGATGACATGTGCTGTGTAAAGATGTTTTCTCATTTATTCAAAGGCTGTACAGATATCAGCATTAAAATGAAATAAGCAATGTTTTGACAAAAATACTTCACACTTGAAAGTGCTTGATTTATACTTGTTTTCCTTAACTCCTTTTTGGGATATAAAATCTTTACTCTTCCTTATTTTGTTCAGGGAAGGTAGGACAGATGGAGTCATTCTTACCATTGTTGAAGGTGACACACTTTTTCTTTCTCTGCTCCGGCTCTCTTGTTATTGTTCCTTCACTGTGACATATGTTGAAAGTGATCATCATTTAACTATCCATATAAAAACACTTAGCATGTTTCTAAATTCTTTATTTTTGAGTGCCTAACACATCTTACATTACATATTTACAAAAACATTTTTTGAAACAGGATCTCATTGTGTATTTCAGCTAACTTTTAATACACTATATGTTTCATGTTTGTCTTGAAATCAAAGCAATCTATGCCTCTTGCCTCCCACATTCTGGGATTAAAGGCATGGGATAGAAGCCCAGCCAAATAATTCTGAATTCATTCTTCAACAGTTGGTGATGATTAATGACTGCTCTCCTTTCCACCTTTCCTCATGGAGAAAAACACAGAAAATTTAGCTCTTGATAAAAACACACACACACACACACACACACACACACACACACACACACACACACACACATCCAAGCACACAAGACAGAGGAATGTTGTTTTTTTCCACACACTTTGTTCTTATGGTTGCAGTAACTGATTGTTTTGTGCTCTAAGTACTTAATGCTCCTATTTCATTTCTTCCCCTAAACCTAAAGCATCTTGTCCTGTTTTCTGTCAAGAAACATTTTAGGCATTACATTTAGTCACTCACTCTCTCCAAGATATTGCTTTGGGAGCAACATCTTGATCTAAACATCAAACATCTAAAAATCTAAACTTCTAAACATCAAGCTGCCAACAATATCAGAATTCACCATATTTTGGTGATTTGAAGCTGCTTTATTGGTAGTCTGTGCACAAGTACATGATGAAATTCTTTTTTTTTTCTTTTTTCCTTTTTTTTTTGGTTTATTGAGACAGAGTTTCTCTGTAGTTTTGAAGCCTGTCCTGGAACTGGTTCTTGTAAACCAGGCTTGCCTTGAACTCACAGATCCGCCTGCCTCTACTTTCCTGAGAGCTAGGATTAAAAGCATGCACCCAAACCACCTGGATCTATGATGATCCTCTTTATATTCAATGACCATTACTTCCTGCACAAGTCTTGTGTATTTACAGGGCACTGCAGAGCAATACAGTACCCTCAGCTCTACTCCATCTGAACTACAGCTAAGAGCTCCAAATTTCAGGGCTTCTGGTTGGTAAGCTCTGGACCAACCAGTTTGTTTTTCTAACTTCACCTACCTTGTGAGTCACCACAGTTGGGGAACTCATTAAGGGAGATATTAACCTTTAGGACAGAAGCATGTCTATAAGACCATTCTGAGGTGATCTTTAGCAAAGCCTTGGAGAGTTTTGAACCTTGCCATATTTTTCACACTCTTCCCACAGACAACTCAAACAAACAAATTAGTGAAAAAGATTAATGACTTGAAAATGGATCCTTTTACATATATGTGTAAAATATGGTATATGCTGTGTATGTGTGTATACATATATCCTATGTATGTGTGATTTAAGGTACATACGTGCCAGTGTGTACGTGTGATGATTGGAATATAGACTTAGGAGTTGACCCTAGCCTTAAACATTAGTTTACTAGCTGGGTCTCTCACTCATGAATGCAAACCTCAGGCAAGCAATCCAGAAAATGTCAAGGATGCTCTGTCTCCACCTGCAATCTCACCATAAGCTCACCAGAACTTTAGAAGCACACAAGACCAACAGGCCTCATATAGACCCTGGGAATCCATCTCCCATTTTCCCATATGCACAGCCAGCAATTTACCCGCTGAATCACCTCCACAGACAGGGAGTCCTAATAGCATTGCATGCTGTATCAGAGGAATAATCAGTTATTTAAAACTATATGCTTCTCCATAGATAAATATTCAGCTTTGATTAGCATATAATCAAGAAGCTGAAACTGCCTTACACAGAAGAAAACATGGTGGCAGCTTCTGAACTTTATATTCTCTACATATTCAATATATTTTAAAATCCAGACATTCTTACCTGAGTGAGACCTGGTCTTTTAGTCTTCGACTACCTATAAAGTAGAAAAACAAAATATGTTATAATCAATTTTAAAATATAAGAGCATTAAATGCCAAGGCCAATATTTTTTACTACATATACTTTGTCCCCAAATGAGGCTAAAATTTAAAGTGAATATTGATTTATAGACAACAAATATATGGATAACAATTAATTGAGACTTCTTTGTATGTTTCAAATGAGACAAATTTATCAAAAGTTACTACTTATAATAAATTGGTGTACAAAACACCCATGATTTTGAGGACTATAGACATCTTAACCAGAATCAGTATCACAAGCTGAAGTGTTAAAGTAGTAGCACAGTGTTGCTGATGTTGATTTTGTCTCTGGACTAGTGGTGGTAGGAGAATTGTAAGTGAGCATACTCATCTTGTATGGAAGTGAAAAGACTTTCTCTAAGGTTTAAGTTTACCTTATTCCATTGAAGATGAAAATTCCAGACACAAGGAAGCTAAGTCTACAGTGACTGCCCTTTGCAGCATAGAAAAATAAAAAAAAAAAAACAAAACAATCAAACAACAACAAAAAAACACCCCCACAAGCAGATCAAGGACAAAGGCCCCTGCAAAGAATTTCAAACTGATAGGTTGGCAAAGCTCCAGAGAGGGGTCAAGGTGTGTACTCTCCTCAAGTGCTTCTGAGGAAGATGCAGAAGGCCCTCAGTTCTAGCTTCTGGTCCCGCGCTAATAGGCAGTGCAAAGAAGCTCAGCACTAGCTGCTATCACCTCCCATGGTAAGAGCTATGGGAAAGCCCCCTGCAGTAGTTATGCACCCTGAACTGCATCTCTAGGGCGAGAAGCATGGAAAAACATGGTGACCAAACAGCAATTCCATGGTAGTAGTACCTTACAGGAAACATCAGAGTTCCCACAGACAATGCCTCAAGCTCCCAATACATGCTAAAAGCCCACCATCTGAAAAGGAATAAAGCAAATTCTTGTTTATTTTATTCACAGTATATGAACTGTAATATAACTTCCTTGGCATTGCCTATAGCTGAAGCAGAGAGTGTTGGTCCCACCAACAAATGGACTGCCAATGAGGCTTAGCATGTGGGAGACCTCCATCAACCCTCTTTACCACAATGAAAATCCAAGGTGGTGCCTGTTCACCTGCAAGCTCCATGGAACCCTAAAACACAGTTTGTTCCAATACTGAGGGCCCCCAAGTGCCTGCAAGCTCCGTTGAATTCTGAAATACAGCTTGCTCCAATACTGAGGAGACCTAAGAGACAGCCACAACAATGATTGGACCAAGATGCCAAGACACTGCTGGCCTCATTTGAAGGACAAGATGGGTACGTGCCTATGCAAGAATTCCTCCAACATCCTAAAAAAATAACATGGTAACATGAGAATCCAGTGGACACACAAAAGGAAGACTTGATCATCCTAACCCAGAAGTAGAAGACAACGATTTTGAATGCAACTTTATGAAAATGATGAATACCTTTAAAGAGGAAGTAAAAAACTCCCTTAAAGAAATTGAAGAGAAGACAAACAAAGTTGGAAGAAATTAATAAATCCCTCAAAGAAACCCAAAAATAACCATGATAAAACAATCAAACAAGTGAAAGAAACAGTTGAAGACTTGAAGACTGAAATACATGTAATAAAGAAAACACAAACCAAGGGAATTGTGGATATGGAAAATCTGGGTAAATGAACAGGAACTACAGAGACAAGTATAACCAATGGAATATAAGAGATAGAAGAAAGAATCTCAGGTGCTGAACATACTATAAAGAAAATACTCATTGGTCAAAAAAAAACATTAAATCCAACAAATTCTTAACATAAAACAGTCGGGACATCTGAGCCACCATGAAAAGGCCAAAACTAAGAATAATAGGAGTAGAAGAAGGAAAAGAACTCTAGCTCAAAGGCACAGAAAAATATTCAACAAAATTATAGAAGAAAACTTTCTCAACCTAAAGAAGGATATCCCTATGAAGATACAAGAAGCTTACAGTACACCAAATAGAGTGGATCAAAAGAATAGCATCCCCTAGCCATATAATAATCAAAACAAAGAACATACAGAATAATGAAAGAAAATTTAAAAGGTGCAAAGGTAAATGGTCAAGTAACATATAAAGGTAAGCCTATCAGAATTATGCCTGACTTCTCAATGGAAACCATGAAAGCCAGAAGGTCCTGGATAGATGTGTTTCAGACACTAAGAAACCATGGATGCAAGCCCAGGCTACTATACTCAGAAAAGCTTTCACTCACCATCTATGGAGAAAGCAAGATACTCCATGACAAATCAGATTTAAACAGTACATATCCAAAAACTCAGCCTTACAGAAAGTACTAGTAGGAAAACTTCAACCCAATGATGCTAACTACACCCACAATATCACAGAAATCAGGAAAACCCCTACCAGCATAACCCAAAGAAGGGAAAAACACAAACACCACTACTGAAAGAGAACCAGAGTTAACAACCACTAGTCATTAATATCGCTTAAATCAATCTACTCTTAGACACAGGCTAAGAGAATGGATATGAAAACAGAATGCAGTCTTGTGCTATTTACAAGAAACATACTTCAACCTCAAAGACAGACTCTACCTCAGAGTAAAGGGTTGGGAAAAGGTCTTCCAATCAAATGGACCTAAGAAACAAGCAGGTGTGGCTATCCCAATATCAAAAAAAATTGATTTCAAACTAAAATCAATCAGAAGAGATGGAGAACGACACTTTATACTCATGACAGCAACAATTCATCAGGATGAAGTATCAATCTGAATATCTATGCACCAAATATAAGAGCACCCACATACTAAAAGAAACAATACTAAAACTTAAATCATACATCAAACCCCACACACTAATAATAGGAGATTTCAACACTCCTCTCTCTCCAATGGACAGAACAACCAGACAGAAACTTAAGAGAGAAATAAGAGAACTAACAGATGTAATGAATCACATGGACTTAACATATATCTATAGAACCTCCCCCCCCAAAAGAAGAGTATAACTTCATCTTAGAACCTTGTGGAACATTCTCTAAAATTGACCTCATAATCAGTAACAAAGCAATGCCCTACAGTTACAAAAATTTGGAGTAAACCCCTGTGTCTTATCAGCTCACTATGGAGTAAAGTTAGAACTCAACAACAATACTACTCCCAGAAAGCCCACAAACTCATGGAAACTGAACAGTCAACAACCGAACCATCCCTGTGTTGAAGAAGAAATAAAGTAAGAAATTAAAGACTTACTTGAATTCAACAAAAATGAAGGCACAACATATCCAAACCTAAGGGACACTATGAAAGCAGTGCTAAGAGGAAAATTCATAGCACTAAGTGCCCACATAAAGAAAATGGAGAAAGTTCACATTAGCGACATAACAGCACACCTAAAAGCTCTAGAAAAAAAGAAGCAGACTTACTCAGAAGTAGTAAAAGACAGGAAATAATCAAACAGAGGACTGAAATCAACAAAACAGAAACACAGAAAAGAATACAAAGAATCAATGACACAAAGAGCTGTTTCTTTGAAAAAAAAAATCAACAAGTTTAACAAACCGTTATATTAAACTAATCAAAAGATGGAGAGAGATCACCCAAATTAACAAAATCAGAAATGAAAAGAAGGACTTAACAATAGACATTGAGGAAATTCAGAGACTCTTTAGGTCATACTACAAAACCTGTACCACACAATATTGGAAAATGTAAAAGAAATGAATAATTTTTTAGATAGATACCATATACTCAATGGACCAATCAGTGCTGTCGACTGTAGAATGATGCACTTTCTCAGCCTTCCTTTTATTGTGGCAAATTGCTCTGGAAATTATGTCTATCAGCATATAAACCAAGTATCATCATCTTAACTAACTAATAAAACCAAAGGAAAAAGGTGCTGGTGGTATAGTCAATAGGGCGTGCCCTACCAGAGAATGTTTATAACAGCAGTGTTCTATCCCCTGAACTGCCTACAGGACTCAAAGTCCATTCATTTCTTTAAAATGTTGAGCAAGTCTATTATTTCTTAGGTCAAGATTTTTGTCAAGATTATTCAGTATAACAGATAATTAAAGATAAACATAATACCATATGTGAATTGTCTAATATGTCTAAATTGAGAAATTATAGAAAGGAGCAAAATCCAGAAAAACTTAGCATTTAGTCCTCAAAAAACTTAAAGTAATTGAAAACTGTATATTTGGTTTTTTAACATGATCATCTTATTGACATTGACAATGATGTATATAATAATATGTAGCATAAACACAATGTGGTTTTAATAAAAAATTCATTTATAACAAGCCAACTTGTGGTTACATGACCATAGAGGACACATACTGTGGACTAGTTAGAGATCTTTTTATTTATACAAAGATACCGTGTACATCAGAGGCTGACATTAAATAAACAAACGTTTCAGATGATATAGTTTGAGACTGACAATTTCTCAGAAACTACTTCTTAAATAATTCTGAATCCAAAGGACATTTGAAGGCAAATCAAAAGAAGATAGAATTACATTTCTATATTATTTCCTCTGTTCATATTTTGAAAAAACCAAGCTGTATTTGAAATTAGGGAGGGGGTAGTCAAGTATTCACCTTCACTCTTACCTCTCTTAATCAGGAAAGACTTCTTCAATAGGGATTTTAGCTGTCTTGCTGGTCTTTCTGCACTGTGGCATATTTTAAAAAGTAATATTTTAATATTCATATAAAAACATTTACCAAATGTTTTCCTATAATACATTAGAGATTTATCATCAGCCATTAAATTGTCCTTCAATCAGTTAATTAGGTTTGTTGACAATTTCCTTAAAACTTTTTCTCATGTGAAAAAAAGAATTTAGTTCACTAAAAGCATAGAAACACACACACACACGGAGAAAGACACTAGTTTCTCCACAGCACTTTTTTAATACTGTAGTAACTGATGGTCACTCTTGTGCTCAATGTAATTAGTACCCCGATTCCACTTGTCATGTCATCGTCTGCTCCTAGAGCATCACAGAACCCCTCTCTCAGGTTACATTGTGGGCTCTCAATGCACGTGATGCCATCTCTCACAAGGTTTGTTTGTGGACCATAGAATAGATTCCTGCTTCTGTTAGCATGACAAGATACCATGGCCTAGGATATGCTCAAGCTGTCCCTTAGTAGTCTATTCATGAGTGAATCTTGAAACCACAATCGGCCTGTTTCTATGCCAAATGAGGATTGCTATTAACTTAACGAGATAAAAATATGAACAAACAGCAATAAAACTCAGTGGATAATCTCAGGTTATTAGCTTGAATCAGTTTAGAATTCCTAGTATAAAAGAACATGGTTTTTACAAGATGTGTTTTTGAACAGTTGTAGCTACTGTAAATTATGAATCTGCACTTTGGACATTAACTGTGATGCATTTTTGACCTTTTACCTTGGAGTAATTTATTAATAAATCATTAGTAATAAGCAATTTACTAATGTGTATTGAATGCTTTATGATACATGTTCCCACAAATGATAACACAATTGTCCTCTATTATGGAAGTAATCAATTAAGATGAGCACTGAACTAGCTTGACATACCACCTTTAATTTTCTGCCAAATCAGTGTCTGAGATAGCAGATCACTGACAGAAGGGGCCTTCTACTCTATGTTCATGTCCTACTGAT
>NW_026068445.1:34056-43885 GCF_014885135.2 Alexandromys fortis | reverse complement strand
GAAAAAGTTAAGTGAAAATGTCTTCTCAGCATGTTTTCTTCAATGATCAAATTTCCACATTTACCTGTGTGCCTGTGACCTTCCCACGCTAGCCTCATCTCTGAGGGACAAGTCACATCAGTAACTTCTTAATTGCAACAGATTTCTGTTTTTTCTACAGACATTTAGCTTAAAATTATTTTTTTCTATTGTTTGTGTGTATGTGAGGTATGTGTGGGCCCACGTCCTTTACTTCTTGAATTTTAAAGTAAAGCCCAAGTCTGAAACAAAATGTGCTGTGCTGAGTTCCTTTAAGTTACCTACAAAACTATGGAAAACAGATTTGGAAAAAATGCTTTACTCTGAACAGATTCAGTGAGACTGCCTGAGCTTCAGAATGTGGAAAGTGATCTGAGTGTCACGGCTGGAAGTACACTGTGAACGAAGTTGAATGATTCTTACCTCTGTTTTGGTTTTAATATCTACATTATACTCCAGTAGTTTGCGGACAACTGGTATGTTCCCTCTGCAAATGGCGTAGTGGAGGGCAGCATAGCCACTGTCATCTACAATGTTGGGATCAGCACCGTGCATGAGAAGAATGGCGACACATTCTAAATTGTCCCGCTGGGTGGCCTGTGGGTATTGGAAAAAGAAAGAGACACTGAAATCAAGAACTTTAATAAGCATTCTAACAATTCCATTGACTAGTTACCCTTGGATCAGACCGATTGTTTAGGTCATGCATATGATCCCTCTCAAGTACCCAGACTTTCCTAAATTCCTAACCTCTCCACCAAAGTTTTCCAAGTGGTAGAATTTCAGAGGTGTGCCACCACACCTAGATAGTAAAAGATTTCACTAGCACTGTTTGGCCATTGTTGTAGTGGGGGAGGCTGCTTGTTCATTTGCTTGTTTTGGTAACTTGATACAGGTTGAAGACACCTGGAAAGGAAGGAACCTCACTTGAAGAATTGCCTCCACCAGACTGGACTCTAGGAAGCCTGTATAGTATTTTCTTAATTGAGGTTGATCTGGGAGGGCACAGCTTCCTAGGGGTGGTGGCATGACTGGGAAGGTTGTCCTGAGTAGTATAGGAAATCTGAGCAAGCCCTGGAAAAAGCCACGGAAAAGCATCGTTCCCCCATGACCTCTGCTTCATTCCTGCCTCAGGTCCTGATTGAACTCCTGGCCTGGTTTCCCTTCATGACTGCCTATGATGTGGAATTGTAAGCCAAATAAACCTTTCCTTTCTGGGATGGTTTTGGCTAGTGTTTCATCACAGCAACAAAAACCAAACAAGGATAATTTCTAATCCCTTTAATACCAAAAGTGTTTCCCGATAGCTACCTTAATTAAGGGTGTGCAGCCTTCATCATCCTTCATATTAATATCAGTACAGTCGTGGGATGATAGCAATCTTACTACATTTGGATGATTATGGGCAGAGGCGTAGTGAAGTGGACTCCTACAAATTGAGAGGACATTTTAGAAAATTACAGATTATTATATGTAAAGGCACACTCAAGTAGACACCAATGTGTATTTCCTTCTGATGTAAGAGAAGAAACTAAAATTTTCTTATTTACTTATTTCTCTACTCAGGTGTTCATTTTCTGTGCTAGGCATATAGCGCATGGCTGTCCCATTCAAGGCGAGTGCTCTATGGCAAGCTTCATCCTTCCTCAGAGCAGCCTCCCTGGATAAGAGGAGAATGCCCAGTAGATTGAACTCAGATTGGATTTGAATCCTACTCTAATCACTGAGTGTTACTAGTTACAACATAGACGTCCTATGAGCTCCACAAATCAGTCTCTCCATCTGTAGAATGCGGATTCAACACTGCAGCTCTCTTACACAGTGCTGCTGTGCCCCTTCAACTCACATCTTCCAGAGCACGTACAAATGCTTCCAGCACCTGACAGCTCAGTGTTGCTGGATACAATTACAATTTGTTCCTAATGGTAACAAACACAATATTTCAATGAAGAGAAATAGCAGAATTTTACATATTGCAGATGTGAAAGTTTTTACTCAAGTATCTTTACAATATTTTAAAACTATATTCCCTAAGCTGGCCTTGAACTTGGTAATCCTCCCAGTAGGTAGGAATGCAGGCAGTTCCACTGCACCCACCTTACTCTTTATTTCACACTTCAGCATCGTTGATGTCTGCCACTTATAATTCATATTTTATGAATATAATTGGCAATGTTTTTTTACTTTGCTACCATACAAAATAAAATGTCACCATGCAGTCCATTGTGCCTTACATCCAATGAAATATGACACAATCCACAGGCCCATGACACTTCTGAAGGTCACATGTATCTATGTAAATTTCAGCTCTTAAGACTATGAAATGTAAACATATTTAGAATAGCAATAACAAACAAAACTCTAAATTTTCATTCATCAATACTTTAATTTTTTCCCACTTTTCAATGCCCAGAATTAATGTTTCTATATTTGCTGCCAATAGGGACACAGCATAGTCCTCAGTCAATAGACAGAATGTCCATGTTAATATAGACACCAGGTGGTAGCAAATGGCTTTGCCTTATACCTCCATGAATTAGCACCAAAACTGAGCAAATATATCCAGAAGGAGGTAACCCTTGGTATCATAGCTCCCTTGCTTTGATTTTCAATAAGCTTAAAGTAAAAAAAAAACCACTAGGGATTCAGTTGAGCATCATTCCTTGTTTTCAATATTTAAATTTATAGAACATCAGGAAAACTGACTGGACAGAGAAATTTAATATTTTAAGAATGAGAAGGTCTTGAGAGCTAGTAGATTTGTATGCTGTACATTAGTTACGTGCAGGGAATAAGTGGATTGGCATAACGGATAAATACAGCTGGAAAATTCAGTGTTTTTAAAGACTACACTTATTAAGCAAAAACATTTTGAAACAATAATTTACTGTTCTATTATTTGTATGAAGCTCTAATTTGGAAGACTGAATAACTATAGACTAAATAACCTCAGAACTACAGACAAGATCAAGAAGCATGTGAGCTATGGAGAATCTACTGTTGAGGGTCATTGTTTCCTGCCTATAATCTAGTGAGAAACAGGAAACAGGGACGAAAAAAGAGGACTGCAGTGATTGTTACAACTCAGTTGGGAAATCACTCACCCTGCAAGCCTGAGACCCCAACTTCAGAACCCCCAGCACCTTGAGAATCTGGTGCTGGAGATGTGGATACAGGAGGATCCCCAAATCTTGCTTGCCAGCAAGTCTAGGTCAATCAGTATACTCCAAGACAATCAGTCAAACACAGCGGGGATTTGGGTGAGAGAATCTGTCTAAAAAGCTGAGGTGGAGGAACCACAGGTGGTTCATGAGGTAGGGCACCTACTGGCAGAGCCAATGGCCTACGTTCAATCCCCAGAATCCACAACGTGGCAGAACACAGCTGTCGATAGTTCTCTTCTGACCTTCACACACTTATTTAGAATGTGTGAGGCACAAGTGCACACACACATATGACTTTTTAATGAGATGAAAAGAAATTTTCAAAGAGAATGTCAACCGTTAGCCTTCATGTATGTACCAAAACACACACATGTATATAAGGGGCCGGGGGACAGAGTTAAAGTTCAAGTTGAAAATTTCCTTATGAAATCCCTCAGCAAGCATGAAACAGACATAAGATTTCTTGGTAATTCTTTTTTTTTTTTTTTTGGCTTTGAGTTGGCTTTTTATGTGAAAATTTATCTTATGATACAATTTTCTGTGTTGCATATAACATAGCATTAAAAACATATACATTAAAGGGCTGGAGAGATGGCTTGGCATTTACAAGCTCTAGTTTTTCCTGCAGAGGGCCTGGGTTTGATTCCTAGCACCCACACAGCCCATCACAACTGTCCATGACTCCAGTTCCAGGAGATCCAACACCCTCTTCCTATGCTTGTGTGGTACACTGAAAATACGAGCAGCCAAAACACTCAAACCTAAAAATTATAAGTGTACACATAAAAAGATGTATGTGGTTTCCTTAGCTAAATTCCTGTAAAGCCCTCAATAAAGTGCTCTAAAAGAGACAATGTACAGGGATTTGTAAACTAACTGAAGTTCTTTGTTTTGCCTCTCTTAAAGAAAGCCTTGGAGCTTCCCTTCCAAGGTGTGCAGGTTCAGGTACCTAGGAGCCTAAAGCAGGTACAAAACCCAGAGGTCTCCATGAAAGAAGAGCCTTAAGCATGACATCTGCCCTCCCACCGGCTGCAGATCTGGAAGGTATGTTTCTCCCTGGTAGACCCTGACTGTCCCCAACAGTTTCTGCCCCTCCTGCCCCTCGCCCCTCCTCATGCCCCATTACCTGTGCCTCCGGTCACATTCATTAACATGGTGTTCACTGGCATTGATCAATCGCTCCACTAAAGCGACATCACCCACAGCAGCCGCCCTTTGGAACCGTCCCACGGGATCATACCCAATAAGGTGCAAGTGAAATCGCTTTTTTCGACACAAGCACCCACAACCCCGGCATGCAGACCACAGGCGGGTATACCAGCGAGTCCGCTGAGGGGCCCGAATGGTAAGGCCATCATAAGTGAAGTCCTCCTGCATGTTGATGCTCAATGCTCCACAGGCCGTCCCAGCCCTCCTGTCCTTCCTGACAACCCCGTACCCCCCTCAGGCTCTCCCGGCCCTCCCCGGCCCTCCCGGCCCTACTGCCCCTCCCTGCCTTCCCCTTTAGCCACCCGCACCCTCCCAAATCCAACAAGTAAACGTTCAAAATCTAGTTAAGACTTCCCCACTGAACCAAATAAGCGTCCTGCTTGGGCAGATGCTTGGTTCAGTGTGAGCTGAATTCTGCTTCACTCTTAGCAACACAGTTACAGGGGCATAGTGATGCGCTATGAGCTCACATTGGTACTCAGCAGCTGTGCACCATGTCAGACTCCAGCGACAAAAGCATACAGTGCTCAGTACATGTAGACAAATATTGTATGTTTTCTCTTTGAAGGTTCTGATGATATGGGAACTTCAATCTGAATATCCACAGAGGTATGGAACCTAGTAAGGGACCAGGAGAAAGGAGAGTATCTCTCAAGGAAAGGAAAAAGTCTATAGTGTTATGTAGCTATTAAGGAAAACTAGAATTGGATGGTTTAATGAAAGGGGGATGGGACAGAAAGGTAAAGGAAGGAAAATGGAACCAATACTAAAGGCCCTTTGAAAAACTATATGAACACTGACTATCCCAGAATCTTCCTATACATATGTGAAAGGAATCCACAGGGAGAAAAAAAAAAAAACAACAGGGGAGAGAAGAATTCAACTAGATATCTAGTGCCACCAAATGAAACCTCCGGTGCCAGGAACAGGTTACAGCCTGTTGAGTCATTCACCAAAGGGACCCATGGAAACCACCAAATAGCACAGGCTCTGGCCAAGGCTCTTGGTTGCTCACACAAGCTGATGATAAGGTCTTGTTTCTGAAGGTCACATTTCTGTCACTGAATATGGAGAAGTTGAGCTGGTGTCTAACTACATTATTCACCTACTAACCACAGTTCACTGTACTGGAAGGTAATCTACATGCCCCTGGAGGAGAAAAGTAGTCCTCAATACCTCTCAGCACAAACCCTTCAACCTACAGCCACACCCAAATGGAAGGAAGCTCACAGATATTTTTTATCTAGGGGATCCAACACCCTCTTGTCTCTTTGCAGGCACTAGACATGCACACAGTGAACATACATATATGCAGTCAAAACATACATGGACATGAAACAAATGTGATCTGTAGATAATGAGAAGTAATACATTTATATAGTAAGTTCACTCTTTTAAAGTATATAAGCCAGTAGGTATTTTTTACTATGTTCTTAAAATTATGCAACCATCATTTTTTGCTTTTAAAATAATTTTGTCATTTGAGAAAAACCACTTTATTCATTAGCAGTTACTCTTCATTTCTCCAGACCCCCATCACCTATTAGTTCCCACTCTAACTTTCTGTTTCAAGTGTCTCATTCTGGGTACTAAAGAGAAATCAAATCATCTAATAAAGAAGTGTCCCACTATTCATTCCTTTGGCTACATTCAACTGAACTTAATGTTTGTGATATTTATTCATGTTATAGGATGTATCTTTTGTCTACCCCTTTCCATGACTATAAACTAGACCACTGTATTAACATACCACCCTTTGTTTTCCTACTCATCAAGCAGTAGGTAATTGGGGTATCTCCCTTTTTTCTTATATAAATGCTCAGGTGCTGGTGGCTGCACCAGTTTAATCTACATTCCAGCAGTAATGTAGCAGGTTCCTGTTCTATGGCATCTTTACACTCTCACATGTGTCCCAGTACCTGTGCATGCTAGACAAGTGCTTTATCTGTGACCTATATCCTCAACATGCAACATGTACTTTTCAATTTTTAGACCATATTTTGCTGTCCAGCTTCAAACTCATATGTGATACACACACACACACACACACACACACACACACACACACGTACATACACGAGCATGCACACATAGTTTGATAAACACATATACACATGCACCCACAGATATCATGGCCCTGTCCTTCCTCACGCCCTGGGTAAGTGGGGTGAGATGATGGAAGCAGATCTGTCTGTTGGTGGAGGCTGACTGTTTATTTCCTTGCCACCCAGACCCAAAATAATCACACAGAAACTGCATTATTTGCAATACTGTTTGGCCAATAGCTTAAGTGTATTTCTAACTTACATGTTAAATTAGCCCAATTCTATTATTTGATATTTAGCCACGAGGATCATGGTTTACCAGTAAAGTTCCGGGCATTTTCTCCTCTGGTAGCTACATGGCTTCTTCTTGACTCTGCCTATATTTTCTCTTTATATCTCAGTTTGGAGTTATCACCTGGCATTACTCTCTTAGGTAAATTTGTTAATCAGCTTCCTTTTTAATCAATGACAATAAAACATATTCACATCATACAGAGCAGAATCCCACACCATCTGTTTCTTATGGTGAATAGAGTTTTAGAGTAAGGAGCTATAGCTGGGTTTTGTTATCTTCGTCCAAAAAAAGTACAAGAAATCTACTTCCACCTTACCCCTCAATACTAGTAATTCTTTGTATTTTTGGTGTGTTTTTGAGACAGATTCTCTATCAAGCTGGGTCTAAACTTCTACTTGAGATTCTTTTGCCTTAATCTCCCAAATGCAAACATTATAGGCACCCCATAATAGCTAAATTAATTTGAGTGAGGAGGTGTACTATTTAAAATTTATTCTCCACTGAGTCTAGGCCCACGTAGGGATGATAACAGAACACTTGGATTGTCTTTGTTTCTCGGGTTTTTTCAATGAAGAAACAGTCTCAGAGACGTTAACGTCTTGTCACAAGTCATGTCCTTGAATTTGGCAGGGTGGTGATTGTACATACCTTACTCCCAGAAGTACGGAGACAGAGGCAGGCAGAGCTCTGTGTTTTATCCCAACCTGATCTATGAGCAAGTATCAAGACAGCCATGGACACATGGAGAAATCCTGATTAAAAACACAACTGAACAAACAAATAAAAGCAACTTGAACTTGAACTGTCAGACTCCAAAGTTTCTACCCTTCAGGTTTTTCTCTGAACCTCACGAGATTGTTTCCACCCATCAGATGCTCAATCCTCACTAGTAGCAGCTTTTCCCAAGGTTTATGCCACCTCCTACTTAGAATCATCCCTTTACCTAGCCTCATTCCGTTTCCCACAAGGCAAACAAATTGAAAGAATGAGGCCTGTTTGAATGTAAACCCAATGATCCTGTACATCCTAGCCTGACAGAGATGCTCTGGGGGCCAGGTGCAGAGCAGGGACTTGTCCAGCTCTTCCCTCACTCCCCTTGTGATCAGCTATGGATTAATTCTTTTAGGTCAGCTTGCAAACTGAGTCTCCCAGTCCCCTGACTCTGGAAAGTTTTTCCTGAATGCCTGCAGTTCACTGCTGGGCAGAGTCTCTTCTTTACTTTAACTCTCTTCAAATACATTTCCTTTCTCCCCTGCATAAATTGGCACCATCTGGGTGTGGAATGTCTGGAGAAGCACAGGCCAGTCAACTGAGCTGTCTGCTCAGGTTTTACGCTCAGCATTGTATACAGAGACAAAAGTAAAGCCAGGTTTGCTCTGATGACTCTAGAGCTCTCATATTAATTCCTTCATCAGGTTGTCTCTCTGTGAATGGGAATCCAGCTCAAGGCTTTAAAACAAGAGTGGGTGCTGTGGAATAGGGCCTGGTAGAGGATGGAGTAGAGTATAGAAACAAAGTGGATGAGTGATGTGGGATTCCCCTTTGCATGCTGTGAATATTTAATGTGCTATTAAAGAAACTGTCTTGAGACTGTGACAGAGTAGAATAGAGCAAGGTGGGGAAAATTAAACTGAATGCTGGGAGAAAGGAGGCAGAGCCAGACATAACTTGACCCAGTAAGACACAGCCACGTGGCAATACACAGATTACTAGAAATAGGTTAAATTAAGATGTAAGAGTTAGCCAATAAGAAGTTAGAGCTAATGGGCCAAGAAGTGATTTAATTAATACAGTTTTGTGTGATTATTTCAGATCTGAGCAGCCAGAAACAAAAAGGCAGATTCCTTACAACAAATTGGTGCTCCAATGTGGTTGACTATATCCATGTAAAACCCAATTAAGCTTGAAAAGGAACTCTAGATACACATAAAACCCCAAAGTTTAGTCCTTGGGCAGCTGAGGAGAGGTCACCTGAAATGGCCCTATCCTATAGCCATACTGATGAATATCTTGCATATCAAGATAGAAACTTCATCTGGTGATGGATGGATGGATGGATGGATGGATGGATGGATGGATGGATGGAGATAGAGACCGAGACCCACATTGGAGCACCAGACTGAAGTTTCTGTGTGGTTATTTTGTGTGTAAGCTAGCTGAATGGCCAGGATGAAAAGCAGACTCTCCCTCATGCCCTACAACACTTGGCGCTCCTACTTGATCAACTAATTCCACGTAAAACCCAAGAGGGCGTAAAAAGTAATTCCTTCTAGACAAAAACCAACAACAACACAGTTTAGCACAGCTTTTGCTGTTTGCTGGTGGATTGCCACAGAGAGATTTTCCAGACTCAGCCACGCCATTTTAAAACAAATCTTCCTGGGCACTGCCACTGATACAATTGCTGGCTATGGGGCATTTGTGAGCTCAGGTGTTTGTGTGCCCACTCGCGGACAGGAGGAAAGTAGCTGAGACCATGCCCATGCTTGCTTCTTCCTGCCTGAGCAGGCAGTGGGAATAGGTCTACTAGGCTTGGGCAGACAGAAGAGCATAGCCAATTCCTACTGCCATACAGAGAGATGCTTCCAGGTTGTGCAGTGCTCTGCATGGCAGATGTGGTTGTAACTCAGAAAAAAGGGTCAATGTCCTACACACTCATTCTCAGGGTTGGACTACTGAGCATGACTCCTGCCTCACAGCCCCAGAGCTAACAGTAGTGGTGCTTCCACCTTTTTAAAATTGGAGAAAGGCAATGGGACACTGAGTTGAACAGAGATCTCTCAACAGAAGAAGTTCAAATGGCCAAAAGACACCTAAGGTCATGCTCAACTTCCTTAGCGATCAGGGAAATGCAAATCAAGACAACTTTAAGATACCATCTTACACCAGTCAGAATGGCGAAAATCAAAAACACCAATGATAGCCTTTGCTGGAGAGGTTGTGAAGAAAGGGGTACACTCATCCATTGCTGGTGGGAATGCAAACTTGTGCAACCACTCTGGAAAGCAGTGTGGAGGTTTCTCAGGTAATTTGGAATCAACCTACCCATGGACCCAGCAATACCACTCTTGGGAATATACCCAAGAGAGGCCTTATCA
>NW_026068445.1:29857-31058 GCF_014885135.2 Alexandromys fortis | reverse complement strand
ATGGGATGTACTCACTCATATTTGGTTTCTAGCCATAAATAAGGACATTGAGCCTATAATTTGGGTTCTTAGAGAAGCTAAATAAGAAGGAGAAACCAAAGAAAAACATATAGGCATCCTCCTGAATATTAACCTTTATCAGGCGATGAAAGGAGACAGAGACAGAGACCCACACTGGAGCACCAAACTGAAATCTTAAGGTCCAAATCAGGAGCACCAGGAGAGAGAGCACAAGCAAGGAACTCAGGACCGCGAGGGGGGCACCCACACACTGAAACAATGGGGTTGTCATATCGGGAACTCACCAAGGCCAGCTGGCCTGGGTCTGAAAAAACCTGGGTTAAAACCGGTCTCGCTGAACATAGCGGACAATGAGGACTACTGAGACCCCAAGAACAATGGCAATGGGTTTTTGATCCTACTGCAACTATTGGTTTTGTGGGAGCCTAGGCAGTTTGGATGCTCACCTTACTAGACCTGGAAGGAGGTGAGTGGTCCTTGGACTTCCCACAGGGCAGGGAACCCTGATTGCTCTTTGGGCTGATGAAGGAGGGGGATTTGATTGGGGGAGGGGAAGGGAAAGAGGAGGCGGCAGTGGGGAAGAGACAGAAATCTTTAATTAATTAATAAAGAAATAAATAAATTAAAAAAAGAAACAGAGAAGAAAAACAAAGAAGTAGAAGAAATGACTAAATCTCTCAAAGATACCCAACAAAACCTAGAAAAAGCAATCAAACAGTGAGGCTGATCTATTGGGAGCTCACCAAGGCCAGCTGGACTAGGACAGAAAAAGCAGGGAATAAAACCAGACTCTCTGAATGTCGCTGACAATGAGGGCTGACTGAAAAGCCAAGGATAAGGGCCCATGTTTAGATTCTACTGCATGTACTAACTTTTTGGGAGCCTAGTCTGTTTGTATACAAACATTCCTAGACCTGGATGGAGGGGGGGGGCTTGAAGTTCCCACAGGGCAGGGCACCCTGACTTTCCTGAGGATTGAAGAGTGAAGGGGAGGGAGAGTGGGGGAAGTGGGAGGTAAGTGGGAGGATGGGAGGAGTTGGATATTTTTAATAAGTAAATAAATAAATAAAAAAGAAAGAAACAAAGAAGAAAAAACAATAATGTAGAAGAAATGAATAAATCTCTCAAAGATACCCAAGAAAACCAAGAAAAAGCAATCAAACAGGTAATGCATACAGCT
>NW_026068445.1:20138-24060 GCF_014885135.2 Alexandromys fortis | reverse complement strand
AAAGATACCCAAGAAAACCAAGAAAAAGCAATCAAACAGGTAATGCATACAGCTTAAGTTTGAAAGATAAAATGGTGGTAATGAAAAAAAAAACACAAACCGAGGGAAGGCTCGATATGGAAAATCTGGGTAAATGAACAGAGACAAGTATAACCAACAGAATACAAGAGATAGAAGAATCTCAGACACTGGACATACTATAAAGGAAATAAACTTAGTGATTAAAGACAATAACACATCCAACAAATACTTAACACAAAACATCCAGGTAATATGGGACATCGTGATAAGACCAAACCTAAGAATAATAGGGGTAGAAGAAGGAGAAGAATTACAGCACAAAGGCCCAGAAAATATGTTCAACAAAATTATAGAAGAAAACTTTTCCAACCTAAAGAAGGATATTCCTATGAAGGTACAAAAAGCATACAGAATACTGAATAGACTGAATAAACCATCCCCTTGCCATGTAATAATAAAAACACAAAACATACAGAATAAAGAAAGAATATTAAAAGCTGCAAAGGAAAAGAGTCAAGTAACATGTGAGTGGAAACCTATCAGAATTGTACCTGACGAGTTCGAGACCAGCCTGGTCTACAGAGTTAGTTCCACGACAGGCTCCAAAGCCACAGAGAAACCCTGTCTCGAAAATAAAAAAGAATTATACCTGACTTCTCAGTGTAAACCATGAAAGCCATAAGGTCTTGGATAGATGTGCTGCAGACACTAAGAGATCAGACTATTAGACCCAGCAAAGCTTGCATTCACCATCAATGGAGAAAACGAGATGTTCCAGTAAAAAAACAGATTTAAACAATATATAGCCACAAAACCCAGCCTTACAGAAAATATTAGAAGGAAGACCACAAACCAAGGAAGGTAACAACACCCATAACAATCCAGCATCAGACAATCCTCCACCAGCACAACTCAAAGAAGGGAAACACACAGACAATACCACCAGAAAAAAAAGGAGTTAACAACCACTGGTCATTAATATCACTTAATAACAATGGACTCAATTCACCTATAAAAGGGCACAGGTTATGAGAATGGATACGAAAACAGGATCCAACATTCTGCTGTTTACAAGAAACACACATCAACCTCAAAGACAGACACTACCTCAGAGTAAAGGGTTGGGAAAAGTTTTATTTTTTTTCATCAAATGGGCCAAAGAAACAAGTGGGTGTGGCTATACTAATATCTAACAAAATTGATTTCAAACAAAAATCAATCAGAAGAGATAAAGGATACTTTATTTTCATAACACAAACAATTCATCAGGAAGAAGTCTCAATTCTGAATATCTAAGCCCCTAATATAAAGCACCCGCATATGTAAAAGAAACATTGCTAGAACTCAAAGCATACATCAAACTGAACATGGCAGACAATGAAGGCTGATGAGAAGCCAAGGACAATAGCACTGGGTTTTGATCCTACTACATGAACAGGTTTGTGGAAGCCTAGCCTTTGGATGCTCACCTTCCTAGATGAAGGGTGGAGGACCTTGGACTTCCCACAGGGCAGGAAACCCTGATTGCTTCTTTGGACTGAAGAAGGAGAGGGAGAGGAGTGGGGGGAGGGGGAGGAAAATGGGAGGTGGGGAGAGGGAGAAATTTTTAATAAAAAAAACCAATTTATTAGGAGAAAGTCTCAATCCTGAATATCTAAGCATTACTAGAACTCAAAGCATACATCAAAACCCACACTCTAGTAGTAGGAGATTTCAACACTCCTCTCTCACCAATGAACAGGTCAACCAGACACAACCTTAACAGAGAAATAAGAGAACTAACAAATGTAATGAACAAAATAGACTTAACAGACATCTATAGAACATTCCACTGAAACAGAAAAAAATATACCTTCTTCTCAGCATCTCATGGAACCTTCTCCAAAATTGATCACATAATTGGTAACAAACATCCACAAATACAAAAAATTGTAGTAACCACCTTTGTACTATCGGATCAGCATGGAATAAAGTTAGAATTCAACAACAATTCTAACCCCAGAAAGCCTACAAACTCACGGAAACTGAACACTCAACTACTGAACCACACCTGGATCAAGGAAAAAATAAAGAAAGAAATTAAAGTCTTCCTTGAATTCAATAAAAATAAAGACACATCATATCCAAACCTATGTGACACTATGAATGCAGTGCTAAGAGGAAAGTACATAGCACTAAGTGCCCACATAAAGAAAAGGGAGATTGCTCACTTTATACTTAACAGCACACCTGAAATCTCCAGAAAAAAAAGAAGCAGACTCACCTAGGAGGAGTAGAAGACTGGAAATAATCAAACTGAGGGCTGAAATCTACAAAATAAAACAAAGAAAACTAACCAAAGAATCAATGAAACAAAAAGCTGGTTCCTGGAGAAAATCAACAAGATTGACAAACCGCTATGCAAATTAATCAAACGTCAGCGGGAAATCATGCAAATTAACAAGATCAGAAATGAAAAGGGGGACATAACAGGAGACATAGAGAAAATTCTGAGAACCATCAGATCTTACTACAAAAGCCTGTATGCCACAAAATTGGAAAATGTAAAAGAAACAGACACTTTTTTAGATAAATACCATATACCAAAGTTAAACCAGGACCAGGTGGACAATTTAAATAGACCTTTTAGTCGCGAAGAATTAGAAGCTGTTATCAAAAACCTCCCTACCAAAAAAACACCCAGGTCCAGATGGTTTCAACGCAGAATTCTACCAGTATTTCCAAGAAGACCTAATACCTATACTCCTTAATGTATTTCACAAAATATAAACAGAAGAGTCATTGCCAAATTCCTTTTATGAAGGTACAGTTACCTTGATACCAAAACCTCACAAAGACTCAACCAAGAAAGAGAAATTACAGGCCAATCTCACTCATGAACATCGACGCAAAAATCCACAACAAAATACTGGCAAACCGAATCCAAGAACACATCAGAAAACTTACCCATAATGATCAAGTAGGCTTCATCCCAGTGATGCAGGGCTGGTTCAACATACAAAAATCTATCAATGTAATAAATCATATAAATAAACTGAAAGAAAAAAACCATATGATCATTTCCTTAGATGCTGAAAAAGCATTTGACAAAATTCAACATCCTTTTATGATAAAGGTCTTGGAGAGATTAGGGATACAAGGGTCATACCTAAATATAACAAAAGCTATTTACAGCAAGACGACAGCTAACATCAAATTAAATGGAGAGAAACTCAAAGCCATCCCACTAAAATCAGGAACATGACAAGGTTGTCCATTCTCTCGACACCTCTTCAATCTTGTGCTTGAAGTTCTAGCAATAGCAATAAGATAACATAAGGGGATCAAAAGGATTTGAATTGGAAAGGAAGAAGTTAAACTCTGATTATTTGCGGATGATATGATAGTGTACATAATCGACCCCAAAAACTCCACCAAAGAACTCCTACAGCTGATAAACACTTTTAGTAGCGTGCCAGGATACAAGATCAACTCCAAAAAATCAGTTGCCCTCCTTAACACAAAGGATGTAAAAGCAGAGAGGGAAATCAGAGAAGCATAGCCTTTCACGATAGCAACAAATAGCATAAAATATCTTGGGGTAACTCTAACCAAGGAAGTGAAGGATCCATTTGACAAGAACTTTAAGTCTTTGAAGAAAGAAATTGAGGAAGATACCAGAAAATGAAAGGATCTGCCTTGCTCTTGGATTGGGAAGATCAACATAGTAAAAATGGCAATTCTATCAAGGGCAATTTATAGATTCAATGCAATCCCCATCAAGGTCCCATCAAAATTCTTCACAAATCTTGAGAGGACATTAATCAACTTTATATGGAAAAACAAAGAATCCAGGATAGCAAAAACTACCTTATACAATAAAGGAATTTCTGGAGGCATTACCATCCCTGACTTCAAACTC
>NW_026068445.1:0-15766 GCF_014885135.2 Alexandromys fortis | reverse complement strand
TCACCTTACTAGACCTGGATGGAGGTGGGTGGTCCTTGGACTTCCCACAGGGCAGGGAACCCTGAGTGCTCTTTGGGCTGACGAGGGAGGGGGACTTGGTCGGGGGAGGGGGAGGGAAATGGGAGGTGGTGGCAAGGAGGAGGCAAAAATCTTTCATAAATAAATAAATAAAAAGAAAAAAAAAGAGGTGACTTCAAATTCCAAGGCCTGTTTCGCATGGCGTAGTTTTCCTGCAGAAGCCAGGCATTGTAGAGGGGTCATAGTGTCCCCCACCCTCCTCTCCAGGTGATGACTAGCCTTGAGGACACCAGACATTAAAGAGGGGGCTCACCTTAATTGGTCTCACACCTTAGGTTATACCATCCCTTGGGAGGCCAGTTGGGAAAGAAGGGGTGCAGCTTTCCTGGCCTTGGTCCTCAGTGCTTGTCCTCTCTTAGGGAGGCCCGACATGGAATGTAGCAGCCCTCCTGGAATGACTCTGGGGGCATCTTCTTTGTGGAAGAGACAAGCTGCCTGACTGGGCAGGATCTTTCTGGCCCTGATGAGGCCAGCGATTGAATAAGTGTACACAACATGTCTGGCTTGGCTCCTCAGGGCCTGCCAAACCTAGGATAGTCCATCAGTAGAAGAGGGTGCCTCAGTTTCCCAGGCCTGACTGATCATGGCCTGTCCAGCCCTATGGAGTTCTGCCAAGAAAGAGAGGCCACAGAGGGAAAACCAGTTGTGGAACAAGGGAGCTCAGCTTACAGGGCCTAAGCCTTGAGGTCATACCTAGAGTTGGCGAGCTACCTGTGGAAGGGGTGTGCAGGTTCCCAGAGCAGATGCCCCGGATTTGTCCGGTTCTGGGGAGGCAAGCCACAGAAGATGGGGATGTAGGTTCTCTGGCCTGGTTCCTCAGGACCTGTGTAGCCCTTCCAAGGCCAGCCATGGAAGTGGGGAGTCACAGCTAATCAAGACTGGTTCCCCAGTTCATGATCATACCTGCAAGGCCAGCCAGGGAATATAAGGGGTTGCAGCTTCCTTCGCTTGGTTCACCCAAGCTTTCTCAGCCCTGGGGAGGACAACAATGGAAGAGGGCAATTCAGGTTCCCCAGATTGTGTCCCCAGGGCACCCTGAGGAGGGGTGACAAGAGAGGTGATGCTAACTACTCCACACTAGCTCCCCAGATTCAGACCTTGGAAGGCAAGCTATCACAGAGGGTCACAACTTTCCTTGCCTGGCAGACACTTTTTGGTCTCTCCATGGACGAAGGGTACACATTTCCTGGGCTTTTTGTCCCTGGAAGACCAGTTGTGGTAGGGAAGATGAATGTCAGCCAAGGAAGAGGGGCCACGTCTTCCACAGCATGGCTCCACAGGGCATTGCTGGCCTTGGGGAAACTAGCCATCAATGACAGGGCACAGCGTCCCTGGCCTGGCAGAACCTTGAGATGATCTCTGAGGCAGAGGGTCACAGATTCACTAGGAGCGCAGGACATGGGGAGGCCAGTTGTAGAAGACTGAATACAGACCAGGAATGGAGGAGCAGGTGAAGCTACCATGGCCTGGCACTTGAGGTCATGGTCAGTCAGGGGTTGGCCAACCATGAAAGAACATGCACATTTTTCCTGGCATGACTCCTGAGGACTGTCCATTCCTGTGGAAGTCTGCCATGAAAAAGGCCGATTCAATTTCCTGATCAAGATCCCCAAGGCCATGGAAGATGGAGTTGCAACTTCCCCAAACTGGCTCCACAGACACTGACAGGCACTCTGGAGGCCTGGATCTCCATGGCATGTCTGGTTCTGTGGAGGCCAGCTGTGTGGATGAGCGGAGAACAGTCCTGTCTGGCCCAGCATAGGCCAGCTCTGGAAGAAGGCAGAACAAATTTTCCAACCTGGCTCCACAGGACAAGGAAGGCCTGGGTCACAAAAAGTGGAGTAGAGAGGGGCAAACCTTCCCCAGCTTGGCAGAATCTGGTGAGGCCAATAGTGAAAGACGAGTACAGCCCAGCTAAGGAAATAGGGAAGAGCCTTCATGGCCTGGCTCCCCATGACATGACCAGCCCCTAGGAGGTTAGTCATGGTGGAAGATGTCCCACTTTTCCAGCCTGTCACCCCAGGCCAGTCCTGTCCTTGAGAGGCCAGCTGTGGTAGAGGAAGTACAACTTCCCCAGCCTGGCAGGACTTGTAGATGCCATTCCTGGAATAAGGGGCACAGGCCAGGACTGGAAGAGGAGACAAAGCTTACCAGACATATGGGAGGCAAACTTTGGAAGTGTGACACTTCCCTGGCAAGACTCTCCTGGGACTATCTAGTGCTGCAATTCTAGCTCTGTAAGAGGGAAATAAAGTGTCCATGGCCAGGCTCCCAAGGTCCTCTCTGGCCCTGTTGAAGCCATCTGTGGAAGAAGGGAATGCAGAGTCTCAACCTGGTTCCAAAGGGTCTGTCCATGCCAGCAGACTCCAACCACGTAAGAGTGGAGCACAGTATCCCTGCCTGGCATCACAACACCTGTGTGCCCATGAAAGAGAAGAGTGGCAGCTTCTGGAGCCTGGCTGCCTAGTGCATGGGCAGACATAGAAAGGGTGGATGCAGCTTCCCTGGCCATGTACACCAAGGCCTAGCCTGTTCTGGGGAGAACAACCACAGAAGTGGAGGGAGCAGCTTTCCCAACTTGGAACCCCAAGGCTTGTACACCCCTGGGGTCCCATCAGTGGAAGAGGGGTGCAACTTCCCTGAACCGTCAGATCCTGGCAAGGGTATATGTGGAAGAGTGGGTAGAACTTTCCTGTGCTGGCAGACACTGTAGAGGTCACTCATGGAAGTAAGGTCACAGGCTAGACATTGAATAGATGGTGCAACTTCCCAGGCCTGGCACCTTAGGACATGTTCTGTCCTGGGGAGGCCAGCTATGGAGGAGGATTGGCACAGCATCACCAGCCTGATTTCAAAGGGCCTGTGCATCCATATGGAGTCCAGGTGTTGTAGAGGATGATGCAGGACTCCTCTCTCAAGGGTGTATTTATTTCATTTAAATAGGACAGCCATGGAATGGGGCCTGCAGCTTCCCCAGCCTTGCTCCTTTGTGCAAGAATGGACCTGGGGAGGACAACTAAGAATAGGGTGTGCAGTTTCTGAGGCCCAGTTCCCCAGGGCATGACTGGCCCAGGGGAGGCTATCTGTGCAGGAGGGGCCAACACCTCAACCACCTTAGATCTCCAAGTAATGGCCAGTCCTGTGGAGGTCAGCAATGTAAGAGGGAGGTGCATCTTCCCCAGCTTGGATGCCCAGACATGGTCAAACCTGTCCAGGCCTGCAGAGGCTAGCTGTGTAAGAAGGTGGTGCAGCTCTCCCAGCCAGGCTCCCCAGGGCCTATGTGGATCTGTTTAGGCCAGTTGAGGTAGAGGGCCACAGGTTCTCAAGCCTGGTTCCCGAGGGAATCTCGATCTCTGGGAAGGCCACCAGTAGAAGAAAGGGATGCAGATAAGAGGTATTCTCTTATCTGCAATACCCTGGGGGAAGCAATTCTTGTTAGAGGGACACATCATCCAGACATTGGAAGGTGAACCAGGAAAGTGTGAGTGCAACTTTCCTGGCTGATTCCCCAGGGACTGTCCTAGGTAGAAGAGGCCAGCCACAAAAGAGAGGGCACACATTCCCTGGTCTAGAAGGCCCTGTAGAACCTAGCATTATTAGAGGGGGTGCAATTTCCATAACCTGGAAGTGCCTGAGGAGCTGCAGAAGAGAGGGTGCAGGTTCCCAGGACTGTCTAGCCAGGGAATGTTGGCAACTACAGAGGGAGCAAATGAAGAGGGGAGCACAGCTTAGATGACCTGGTATCCCCTAGGCCTGTAAAGCTCTGTTGAGTCTAGGCCTAGAAAAGCAGATGTAGCATCACTTTCCTGACTCTCCTGGACCAGTTCATTCCTGTGGAGGTCAGGCATGGAAGAGGGGAACACAGCATCCCTGGCCTGACTCTGCAAGGACTGTTCATCCCTTCCCAGGCCAGCTGTGGAAGAGGGGCATGGTCAGGCCTGGGGAAGCCAACTGTGAAGAGGAGGGTGCAGTTTACATTGTCTGGCACCTCAGGATATGGCTGGAGTTGTGGATGCCAGTTGTGGAAGAGGAAAGTGCAGCTTCCCCAGCAAAACTCACAAGGTCCTGCCCTGTTATTAATAGAACAGCCATGGAAGAGTTTCCACAGCTTCCGCAGCTTGACTAGCCCTGGGTAGACCAAATGTCGAAGAGTGGACACAGCTCATCTGCTCTGCCAGACTCCTGGAGGCCAGTCATGGAAGAGCAGTCACAGACCAACCATGGTAGAAATGGTGCAGCTTCCACATTCTGGCACCACATGGCGTTTCCTTTCCGAGAGAGGCCAGCCATAGAAGAGGAGGGTCCAGCTTCAGTAACCTGTTTACTCAGGGCCAGTCTTGCAGTGTGTAAGCTAGTCTTGTAAGAGCTGGATCAGAACTAACTTAGGCTGCCTTCCCAGTGCAAGGCCAGACCTGCAGGGGTCAGCTGAGGAATAGGGGCAGCAGTTTCCCCAGCCTAGCGACCCTAGGCATTGCAAGACCTGTGGAAGTCATCCATGGGAGAGGGCAGCACAGCTTACCTGGAATCTCTCCCCAAATCATTGCCAGCCCAGTCCAGGGCAGCCAAGAAAGAGTGGGGCACAGAATCCCAGTCCTGGCTCTGCATTTCTGTCCCTTGATAAGTCAGCTGTGGAAGAGCAGAACCACATCTTCGATGGCCTGACTCCCAAAGGAATTGCCAGCCTTGGAGTAATCAGCCATTGAAGAGGGGGAACAGCTTCCTTGGCTTGGTAGCCCTTTTTGAGGCTATCTCTGGGAGCCAGGGCATATATTCACCAAGCTTGCTGGCCCTTTGGAGGCCAATATTGGAAGAGGGGGTACAGGCCAAGCATTGAAGAGGGGATGTGGAATCCATGGCAAGGCTCCCTTGACTCCAGACATGGATGAGGGTGCACAGCTCCCTGGACAGGGAAACCCATGGGAGGCTCTCTGTGGCAGAGGAGGCACAGATTAGGAATGCAGGGCCTTGGGAAGCCACCCATGGTAGACTGGGTACAGTCAGCCATGGAAGATGGAGTGAAGCTTCTACTGTCTGGCAACCTAGGGAATGGCTGAACAATGGGAGGCCAACCATGGAAGAGCATTCACATCTCCCTAGTGTGGCTCTGCAGGGCCCAGGTGACCCAGTGATTACAGAACATGAAGTAGGTGTCCACAGAGAAGCTAGACAACATCACGATTGTAGCAGCAATCTGCAAAGTAGCCTCACAGTGAAACTACCCAGATCTCCACCATTTGATGAGTGAAAAAGCACAATGTGATTGAGCCCTTCCATGGAATGTTGTTCACCATGAAATAATACACCATTTGGCCCCGACTTAGTCAGCGTCACTCGAAATTCCTGGCACAATCACCTCACAGGGAGGAATTGTTGATCTTGACTCCTGGCTCTCAATTTTCTGTTTTCCTGAGCTCACTGATTTGGGTCTGAAGTGAGGCACCCTATGGCAAAAAGAGCTCTTTTGGAGGAAGTTGCTCACCTTGGGGACAACTGGTAACTTAACAGGACCAGAGGGCAGGTCCATTAGCATCCAGTGGTCCTGTGCTGGGAACATTCCTCTTCTCCACAGCCTGGGAAACTTTCTGAGCAGAGTTGGTTAAGGAGCCAGGAGTCCAGAACTCCACCTGTCTGTGAGGATGGACATTTCAATGACTGAGCTGCCGCTCTCTCATGCCCATGTGTTTCTCTCATGCAGCAATGGTTAACCTTCTTCTCAACAGTATCCCTGGGGATTTTTCCTTATACTATCACTAACTGGTAAACTAAACACATTACTGCATTACAGCGTGCTTCTATGTGTACATACATGTATTTGTTTGTGTTCATGAGTTCCTATACATACATGAGTGAGCAACCCTCCTTTGAGAATGCAATCTTCTAATGAACAGGAGAAAAAAAGTGTGGATGAAAGACTGAAGAACCTGATGAAGCAAGAGATGGTTGCCCAAGCCGGGCGGTGGTGGCACACGCCTTTAATCCCAGCACTCGGGAGGCAGAGGCAGGTGGATCTCTGTGAGTTTGAGACCAGCCTGGTCTACAAGAGTTAATACCAGGATAGGCTCCAAAGCTACAGAGAAACCCTGTCTCAAAAAAACAAAAAAAAAAAAAAAGAGAGAGAGAGAGAGAGAGAGATGGTTGCCCAAAAAGAGACTTGGCAGAAAAGCTGCAGCATCACATCAATGTCCCTGAGATGAGGTAAGAGCCCAGCTGGGAGGAGCAATTAGAACCATGTAGGTCACCTGTATCTAGATCTCTGTCCTTTTTGGGATTCTCACTTTTTTTTTGGCTTTTAAAATTCTATTTCTTTTTTTAATTTTTTAAAGTATTCCTTTTATTTATTTTTTTTGAAAAAATTTCCGCCTCCTCCCCGCCTCCCATTTCCCTCCCCCTCCTTCCACTCCTCTACCCCTCCCCCCACTCCTCTCCCCCACTCCTCCTCCCCACCACTCCATTCCCCCTCCCTCTCGAGTCTGAAGAGCAGTCCAGATTTCCTGTCCTGTGGGAAGTCCAAGGTCCTCCCCTCTCCATCCAGGTCCAGGAAGGTGAGCATCCAAACAGGTTAGGCTCCCACAAAGCCAGTGCATGCAGTAGGATCAAAACCCAGTGCCATTTTCATTGACTTCTCATCAGCCCTCATTGTCGGCCATGTTCAGAGAGTCCGGTTTTTATGGAATTCTCACTTTCTGGATGTCTTTCAGCCACAGCCAGGGAAAGACCACCTTAGGGTATTATGGTGGTCCAGTCAACAAAAACTTCACCAGGAAATACTGTTTGATTTTTAGTTTTTCTGGACATGGTTTATTCCGTATTTCCTTCTGAGCTCTCTGGTATCTTCTTAGCATATGTTACTTCATTTCTTCACATAATTCAAACTCTGGTAGTCCTAAACCCAGCAGGTGGAGGGTTAGTTGTGGAGGACAGTGTGTGCTCCTGCCACTTCACTTTCCTTCCAGAACATCACCTTTAGAGAAGTTCCTACCTTTGGGCAGCTCTGCATGCAGCACACTGACGCTAATTACATACTCTCTAGAACAGCGACCGGTTTTCTGTGAAAACAGTTTTCTGGTTATCAGAAGCTTTACTGATTGAGGAGTTGAACCCAGACATGTTTCTGTGTAGTGGGAATAATTAGAAACTTCGATGCTTTTATTTTATAGGCTTCCCTAGAGGGTCTACATTGAGTTTACAGGTTACTCACTCTCACCTGGTATCTAATCAAGGCCATGCATATCTGTCCTGAGCTGTTACTCAGACATTGTACACTACTATTTTTTCCAAAGTCTATACAACTGGAGAAATGTGCTGTATTTTCTTGCCCAGCACAGTTCATCTTCTTTTTTTAATTTATTTATTTATTAAAGATTTCTGCCTCCTCCCCGCCACTGCCTCCCATTTCGCTCCCCTTCCCCTAATCAAGTCCCCCTCCCTCGTCAGCCCAAAGAGCAATCAGGGTTCCCTGCCCTGTGAGAAGACCAAGGACCACCCACCTCCATCCAGGTCTAGTAAGGTGAGCAACCAAACTGCCTAGGCTCCCACAAAGCCAATACATGCAGTAGGATCAAAACCCAGTGCCATTGTTCTTGAGTTCTCAGTAGTTCTCATTGTCCTCCATGTTCAGTGAGTCCGGTTTTGTCCCAGGCTTTTTCAGACCCAGGCCAGCTGGCCTTGGTGAGTTCCTGATAGAACATCCCCATTGTCTCAGTGTGTGGGTTTACCCCTCGTGGTCCTGAGTTCCTTGCTCGTGCTCTCTCTCCTTCTGCTTCTGATTTGAACTTTGAGATTTCAGTCCGGTGCTCCAATGTGGGTCTCTGTCTCTGTCTCCTTTCACCGCCTGATGAAGGTTAATATTCAGGAGGATGCCTATATGTTTTTTTTTGAAGTCACCTCTTACACGGTTGGCCTCCCTGTACCAGGCTGAATAAGAGAATCCAGGCCGAACAAGCTGCACCTTCCTTTTCCATGGCTGGCCTCTTCATTGAAGGATAGTATATGGGGAGCCAGTCCAGCAAAACCTCTCCACCTATATCATGATGGGCCCTTGGCCCCTCTTCTACCACTGGCCTCCTCAGAGTCTGCCTGGTACGATAAACTGTGTCCTCTCTTCCACTTTCAGTACCCCAGGTCCTAATATTCCCTCTTCCATGATGGGACCTTCAGCCTTGGACAGGCCCTGGGGTCCAGGCAAAGGATGCTGAGCCACCCTTTTTGGGGTTGGCTTCACCAGGGCTATTCAAGCCCTGGGAATTTGGGTCAGGGATGCTGAGCTCCACTTGTCCATGACTGGGCTCTACGAGGCCAGACAAGCTGTGGAGTGGCAGGCCAGGAACTCTGTGTCTCTCTGTCTTAAGGCTGGTCTCCACAGGACTGGACAGACCCTGGGAAGTCATTTCTGGGATGCTGCACACCCATCTTCCATGGTTGGATATCAAATTGCCAGACAATCCCTGGAAAGGCATGTTGGAACAGTTGTGACCCCCCCCCCCCTTCCACAGCTAGCATCCACAGGACAGAACAGGACATGTGGTGACAAGCTGGGAAAGCCATGACCCTTCATCCATGGCTACCTTCCCCTGTCTCACTCAAGCCCTGGGGTTCCAGAATTTAGATGTGGTGCCCCCACTTCCATGGCTGGCACGTATATCCCTCTTCCATTATTGGTCCTGTAAGGGCCTGAGAGCTTAAGAAACCAATACAATCTCTTCCACTGAGAGCACCCACACAGTCTGCTAGCCAGGGAAGTTGTGCACTCTCTTTTAAGGATGGCTTCCCCTGTGCAGTGCAGTTCCTTGGGAGCTAGACTGGGGAAGCTCTGCCACCATCTTCCATGACTGGCCTACCCAGAACAGGACATTCCCTGGGCAGGTTGGGCCGGAAGACCTCAACCCTCTCTTTCTTTGCTGGCCTGAGGCTCCTCTTCCACTACTGGCCTCCCCAGGGACTACAAGCTGTGCAAATTGTATCCCTTCCTCCACAGATAGCCTCCATAGGCCTGGCAGGCTGGAAAAATGTGTCCCCTCTTCCACAGGTAGCCTTCCATGTTCCACCATGCCTTGTGATAGCAGGCTGTGGAATCTGAACCACCTATCTATCAGTTGAACTTCCCAGGTCAGGCCAGGGACTGAGGTGCCGTGTCATAGAAGCTGTGCCTCTTCTTCCAATCCTGGCCTCACAGGGGCTTCCATTTCCTGGGGATCCAGGTCGTGGATGTGTGCCCCCTCTTCAAAATCATTCTTTGCAGAATCAGAGACGCCCTGGTGAGCCAGTCTGGGAATCCCACTCCCCATTCCACAGCTGGATTCACCAGGATAGGACAGGCCCTTGGAATGGGGAGTGGCATGACAGGCCCTAGGGAGCCAGGCCAGGGATGCTGGATTGCCCTCTTCCACAGTTTGCCTCTGCTGGGCTTGAAAGACCCTAGGGAGTCAGATCATGGATGCTGTGCCCCCTTCTCCATTGCTGTCTTAAGTAGGGCCGAACTGACCCTGGGGAGTCCTGCTGAGGAAGTTGTTCCCCTAATTTCAAGCTTGACCACTGCAGGACTGGACAGTCCCTGGACAGTCAGGGTGTGGAAACTGGGCTATGAAGGGCCTGCAGTCCCAGGGAATCTGCACCCACTCTTTCAAGGACAGCCCACTAGTGTCTTGCAGGCCAGGGAATCTGTTCCCTCTTTACAATGGCTGGTCTCCCCTGGACAGGACATCCCAGGGGAGAATTTATGGGGTAGCTGCAACCCCTTTTCAGTGGTTGGCCTCCCCAGGACAGTACAGGACCTAGGGAGCCTGATCAGGAAATCAGCACTCCCTTCTTCCATGTCTGGTCGCACTAGAACCATCAATGCTGGGGTATCTGCTCTCCCCTTCCACAGATGGTGTCCAAAAAACAGGACAGGCCATTGGGTGACAGGCTAGGGAACCTGAGTACCTCTGTCCATAGCTGTATTGTGCCTCTTAATGACTGGCTTACATAGGCCATTTAAACTCCACCACCCTATTGTACGACCGACCTACCCAAGTCCTACCAATTCCTGTGAAGCCTATTCCTGGAAGTTGTGTCCCCCTCATCCATGGATGACATCAGAGGGGCCAGACAAGCCCTGTGGAGCAAAGCTGGGGAAGCTGTGCCGTGCTCTTCTATGACAGGCCTCACCAAGACTTGGAAGGCTTTAAAAATTGTCTCCCCTCTTCACCAGCTGGCATCTTCATAACGGGACAGACCCTGGGGAGCCCACCCTGAGAAGCTGCTCCACTTCTTACACGGTTGACCTGTACCCATTGAGCTGTGGCTCACTGGTAAGATTCTGGCATATTTCTTCTTTGGCAGCTATATGGCATTATCTTGACACCACCTTCTTACCTCCTCTTTCTCTGCTTGGATTTTCTGCCTTGCTATATTTTGCCTTATCATAGTCCAAAACAGCTTCTTTAATAACCAATGGTAATAAAATATACTCACAGATTATACAGAGTAATCCCACATCAGTTCCCACTCTTCCACAACTGGTCTCTGCAGGGACAAGCAAGTTCAGGGAATCTGAGCCCCCTCTTCCACAAAAAGCCTCTCCATGGCATTGAGGCCAGGTAAGCTGTGGACCCTCTTCCAAAGCTGATCTCAACAAGACAGGACATGTCCTAGGAGCCTGGACAGAAAAGCTGCCCCCCCTCCATGGTTGGCCTCACCATTGCAGCTCATGTCCTGGGGTTCCAGGCCATATAAGCTGTGCTCCCTCTTCTACTGTGCTGGCCGCCCCAGTGGTGACTATGTCTTCGGGACCCAGTCCATGGATTCTGTCCCCCTATTCCATGGCTGACCTCCGCAAAGCCATACAAACCCTTTGGATCCAGGGAAACCCTTTGGAACCTGTAAGCCTGTCTTCCACAGTTGGTCTTCACAGGTCCAGACAGACACTGGGTAGCCAAGCCAGAAAGCCTGCTCCCCACTCTTCCACAGTTGGACTTGACATGGCCAGACAAGCACTGAGGAGTCAGGCAGGGGAAGTTACACCCTCTTATTTTATGACATATTTTGAGGATCCAGGTCAGGGAATCTGAGACCCATTTTCACTGGTAGCCTCTGCAGGACCAGACAGGACTTGAGGAGCCATAATGGGGAAGCTATGATCCCCTTCTAATGTGACTGACCTCAGCACGACTAGGCAAGACCTGGGGAGCCAGACCTAGGAAAGTGAGGCCCCTTTTCCATAGGTGTCCTCGCACAGGCTGGACAGGCCATGAAGATTCAGGCCAGGGTGCTGTGACCACCTATTCCACGGAGAGTGTCTACAGGGCAGAAAAGTCCCTCTGTAGACAGCCTGGGGAAACTGAGACTCTATATCACAACTGGCCACCACAGTTTCAGAGGGTCTCTGAAGAGTCATCTCTGGAAAGCAGCACCCAATAATTCCAAGGTTGGTCTCCCAAGGACAGGCCAGTTCTTTGTCTGCTTGACCAAGGAAACAATGCCCCCTCTTCCATGGCTGACCTTTGCCACTTCTTTCATGGGTGGCCTCCAGAGGGCCTGCCAGTCCATGGAAACTGTACCCATTCACTTCTTTCATGGGTGGCCTCCAGAGGGCCTGCTAGCCCATGGAAGCTGTACCCATTCTTCCACATCTACTCTCCCTAGGGACTGCCTGACCAAGGAAGTTTCACCACCTCTTTCATGACTGGTCTATCCAGGAATGGACAATAATTAGCAAGCCAGGCTGGGAAATCTGTGCTCCTCTTATCCACTGATGGCCTCCCCAGGACCAGGTGGTCCCTGGACTTCCAGACCAGGGAAGTTGAACTCCTTCATCCATGGATGAACTTCCATGGGAAGACAATGAACAGGGGAGCCAGGCAATGGAAGAATTACCCTCTCTTCCATGGCTGACCTGTGCCCCTTCTTCCATGACTGACCTCTCCAGGGCCAGTCAAGTCCTGAGGATCAAGGCTATGGAAGTAGTATCTCTCTCCTCCACAGTTGGTCTCCTTTGGGGTAGTCAAGTCCTGCGGAACCAGATCAATGAATCTGCAACTCCTCTTCTATGGCTGGTCACCACAGCACTGGACTAGGCATGTGGAGCCATGCTGGGGAAACTGTGCACCCGTCTTCCATGGCTGGCCTCCCCAGTCTGGGAGAGTTGTAATCCCTGTTCCACAGCTGGCCTTCCCGAGGGTGATCATGGCCTTGGGAGACAGGTCATGCAAGCTGTGCCCCCTCTTCCATGACTGGTTTCCCCAGGACCTGACAGGATACAGAAGTTGTGTTTGATTTTCCAAGACTGGCCACCCCAAGGCAGACAGACCCAGGGGAACAAGGCAAGTGAAACAGCTTTGAAAGCTTCCTCTGCAGGGCCGCAGGCACCCTGAGGACCTAGGATGGGGAAGTTGCACCCACTTTTCCACCGATAGTCTCTCAAGGGTTTTCCAGGACAATGTAGTTGAACCCTTCTTTGAGGGCTGGCCTTCGCTGGACAGGCAAATCCCTATGGTGCCAGGGTGGGGAAGTGGCACCCCCCTTCTTCCACATCAGACCTCCCAAATGTTTGTCATAGCCTGGGGAGACAGGCTGAGGAAATTTGACACCTCTCTTCAATGGTTGTCCTCCCCAGAACCAGCCATGTCCTAGGTAGGCTGGGGAACATGCATCCCCCCTCTTGCATAGATGACTTTTCCAAGGCCAGCCATGACCTGGGATGCAAACTATAAATACTGTGCCCTTTTCCATGGCTGGCCTGAGACACTCTTCTACACATGGCTACCCAAGGGACTGAAAGCCTGTGGAAGCTGTGTCCTCTCATCCACAGCTAGTATCTCCAGGGACTGACAGCCCAGAAAAGGTGAGTCCCCTCTTCCACATCTGACCTCTCTAAGACAGCATAGACTCTGGAGAGCCAAACAAAGGAAGATGCATGCCCCTTTAATGGCTGGGCTCAGCATGACTGTCCATGTCCTGGGGTACCTGGCCATGTAAGCTGTACCCATCTGTACCAGGGTGTTCACGGCCACCTTTCAGGAAGCCTTGGTCCATGAAACCATTTTGGTGTAGAAGCAAATAAAGGTTCTCATCTTCTGTGAAAATAAGAGAAGAACCTCTTTAACAAAGCACCATATCCTTAGACCCAAATTCTGAAGTCATGATACCTTTATAATATACATGCTGGTTTAGTGTGGCAGCCCGTACAATGAAATGTTTCTCTGTTCTTAGCTCCTTTACAGTCAAAACCTTCAAAGAAAATACAATATACATAATTCACACTCTCTGTGAATTTTCCATTTTTACATGGCTTATTCTTCTTTATTCCTTTTAATATATAACTATCTGTACCTTCTCTTTAAAGACTCTACCCTTTTTAAGGCATTAACTTTATTTTATTACTCTTTTTACTCTTTTTATTCTCTCTCCCAAGCCTACGTACATTTATCCAACATTGCAACCCATTTAAAGGTGTTTTATGTCTGAGTATATCCTATTGTGAATCTGTAATTCTTTACTGTCCAGGAACACTTCATAAAAATGCTTATTAAAAACTTAAGTTGTGCCCTTTGTAGGGGTAATATGGTAACACCTGTTTGCCTGCCCAGTGTAAAATTTAAGCTGCACTGTTATTATGGTAAAAATGTTAGTTCCTGCCCGCCTCTGCACAGTCCAGCATGGTGGAGCAGATTGTGCCTCTGAGCCATGCACAGTGCCCTATTCCAAGCACACAGCCAGTCCATGTTGCCATCAAGCAAGCCACATGCAGCACGATGCTCACAACCCCCATCCAAGTGCTTGGTCTCCCAAAAGAGCCAGAGGTCACACTGGCAGCATAGCCCAAAAATCCAGCATTTCAAATCCACCACAGCTTTTTTACTTCTATGGCTGAATCACGAAAATCTCACTAGGAGCTGTGGCAAGCAGCCAGCAAACAGCAAGAAGTTTGTTAAACTCTGTTTTTTTTTTTCCTTTTAAGCCCTCTTAAGTTTTTATGGATATAGTTGGTCACATTGGGCTGCCAGTTGTTACAAGGAGGGCCTCTTTGTTCTTCCCAGCTACCTGGCTAGCTTAGCCCCTGAGATAACCACACAGAAACTGCCTTAATTAAAACACTGCTTGGCCATTATCTCTAACTTCTAATTGTCTGATTCTTACATATTAGTTTAACCCATTTCCATTAATGTGTGTATCACCATGTGCCAGTGGCTTACCAGAGATTCCAACCAGCATCCATCTCAGGCAGAGTATCCATGACTTCCTTGACTCTGCCCTTCTTCCTCCCAGAATTCAATTCTGTTTTCTCTGCCTGCCTAAGTTCCACCCTATCAACTAAGCTAAGGCAGTTTCTTTATTCATTAACCAATGAAAGCAATACACAAACAGAAGGAACTCCTACACCACACATGGCTGAGGTCTCTAAAATCAAGATGCATCCTCTGTAAGCTCTTTGTAGGACTTAGGAGACTGTCCTCTGAGTGTCCTTGTACAAGGAGACAGAAGAAACCAGGTAACTTCTGAGAGACCTGCACCTCCCTGTAGAAAGAAGGGAGAACTGACACCCACAGAGGGGAAGACTCAAGTCTGGTCTTTCAGAAACTGCTTGGGCAAAATCTCATCTGTTAGTCACTTCCTGAGTATTCTTCAGTATGTCAAGTTTGACTGAGATGAGGTTGTATGTGGGGCAGGTTCTGTCCTTTGACTTCTAAAATTGGGTATTACTGATTAACCTACTCATGTCTAACATGGTTGTCAGTGTGATATGACATGTGAATGGACATAGTTCATCTCACATCACTCATTTGTTCCGAAGGTCCACCAAGACCTCTCCTGAAGCTACAGTCAAGACTTCTGGTGAATTTTCAATCCAGGATGAACATGGCTGCTAGCTCATCATTTCCAGACTTCCAGTAAATTCAAAAGTGTGAAGTGGGGCTCTTAAAAAGGTCTAGAGACAAGGACCCAATTTTCTCTGCTTTTGTGTCCTTTGCCTGCACTTCTCATGCTCTGATGTGTATTGTAATTTAAGCTGGCTGTATCCCCTTTCCTAAGGCAGGTCCATTGTCACAGGTGACTCCAGATCAATGAATTTGGCTCTTATGTAGCTCTAGGTGATGCACCAAAGCAGCGACATACTATATATCTTTTCCATGAGTATGAGAAATTTGATTATCATGAAATGCCTTTGCATAACTGTGTGTTCTTGCAATAGCCATTCATCTTTCCTTAAACTTGAGAGCAGGATAGATCCATCAATCTTCATGGCAGTATCTGCTCTTGTGTTGAGTTCTTCCCTGGGGAATTCCAGTTCTTAGTATCTCCAGCCCAACCTGTTGCAAGTTGATCACACATTTGCTCATTAGTTTATGAGGCAGAGATCTCTTTGCAACGACTTTCCTTCCCCTCTCTAGGCTGCAAACAGGATCTAAAGTAACAATGCATGTGAAAGCAGATGAAGAAGGGAACTTCCTGAGCTGAGCTGTGTTAGTCTCTGTCAGGTCCCTCTGAATGCGGACAGCTTTCAAGTGAGGAAATGATTTTTAGTATCTGGGAAGCCCATGTCAATAGATTTTCTAAAATGTAAAATTAAGGGACAAATGAAAATATCTCAGTAAATAAAAGTCATAGCCATACAAACCTGATGTTCAATCCCCAAAACCCATGATGGAAAGAGAGAACCAGCTCCCATAAATTGTTTTTTGACCATACACACAAACACAACACACACACA
>NW_026068444.1:39639-66382 GCF_014885135.2 Alexandromys fortis | reverse complement strand
ATTGCCCATACTACTTTATTCTCATCAGACATTTTGACTGCCTTAGCCAATTCAGTTAATTTCACAGAAAATACAGTAAATTCTATGGTTCACACCTCATGTGCATCTTTATTGTTCAATCATTTAAAAATAAAATGATGACCAGGTTTACTCTTTGGTCAAAGCCTGTGGCCTTGTCTTTACCTTTTGAGCAAGCACTCAAAAGCTAGAGGTGGACAAGGTTCTCTGAGAAAGATGACAATGGCGCATCTTCTTTACTGGAGATGCACTCTCATGAAATTTTAATGTTTTTTCAAGCTTCTAGCTTCTTATGTCATCTGAACATCACAACACAAAAGATTCATTTCAAACATTGGGTGTGGTTGGGAATACCATTCAGTACTGCTTGTATTCATTTACATGATTTTCTGTAGGTATTTGTCCTTTTAAACACAGTATCATTTTACAGAAAACGAAATGAAAACTATCTGTTTATATTGGCCTTATTTTTTTCCGTGGATGAAGTCAACAGGAACCCTGATCTTTTACCAAATATAACTTTACTATTTGAAATTTTGCCAAGTGGGTGTAAGACTGTGCCACAATTACGCACTTGCATTGAATATTATTATTATATACGTAATACTGGTGGTGCGTATCCTAATTATCACTGTAAAAACTGGGCCACATGTATAGTTATGCTTTCTGGACCAAGCTGGGTAGTATCTTCTATGGATGCAACAGCCATGCAAAGCCTCTATCCTTATCAGGTGAGATTTTTTTGTGGTCATGGGTTGGCAAGAAATCCTGTCTCCATTGGTGACACTCTCAGGTGCTAAGAAAAGTTGTGAGAAGAGGCTGGAGTACACTTATCTCAAACTGTTTAGTCCATGGGTACTATTCAGAGACTTAGGGGACTTCTGTATTTCCCTTTTTGAAGTAGAGATAAGGGAAGAGTAACAGGCAAGGGTGTGATTTAGAACTCTTGGCAGAAAAGTGGGTTTAACAAGTCGTTTACCACATGCTGTTCCCTGTTTTCTAGTTCCTTCAGCTTACCTATGGACCCTTCCATCCTACCCTGAGCGATCGTGAACAATTTCCTTTTCTGTATCAAATGGCCCCTGAGGACACATCTCTACCTCTGGCCATGGTCTCCCTCATACTTCACTTCAGCTGGAATTGGGTTGGACTGACCATCTCAGACAATGATCAGGGTATCCAATTTTTCTCATATTTGAGTACAGAGATGGAAAAAAATATGCTCTGCTTTGCCTTTGTTAACATGATTCCGTTCCAAATGGATTTGTACATGTCAAGAGCTAAAGTGTATTTTAAACAAATCTGGACGTCATCCTCGAATGTTGTTATCATTTATGGTGAAAGAGATAGTACTCTATCTGCCAGCTTTAGAATATGGACATCTCAAGGTATACAGAAAATATGGGTCACCACCTCACAGTTCGATGTCACTACAAGTAAGAGTGACTTCTTGCCTGAATTGTTCCATGGGACTCTAGCATTTGCACACCACCATGCTGAGATTTCTGGTTTTAAAAATTTGATCCAGAGAGTGAACCCTCTCAAATACTCAGATGAATACCTGGCAGGGCTGGAATGGATGAACTTTAACTGTGGAGTCTCGGCTTCTATGTGTAAGACACTGAGGAACTGCTCATCCAACAGCTCATTGGAATGGCTGATTGCACAGACATTCGACATGGCTTTTAGTGATGACAGCTATGACATATACAATGCTGTATATACTATGGCCCATGTCTACCATGAGATGCTACTTCAGCCAATGGGCAATCAGGAAGTACACTTGCCTAACTGCTTGAAGGTGATATTTCTATTTGATGATACTCATTGTTTTCTATATCACTCTTTATTAGAGTCTCTGCTATCCCATTCTAGTGGGTTATGATATATTTCCCCATTAGGAAAGATTTTTAAACATTTTTTCCTCTTGAGTAATTAAATTTAGATGTTTGGAAAAATCTCAATTGCAAACTTTGTGGGGTGGGAGACACAATTTCTCAATAAAAATCAGTGATTCTGTTATAGAGCACCTGACTATCTTCACCCCAGTTCTAATACTGGAGACATGGGAGTCTTTTTCATTAATCCTCTCCATGATTAAAAGATGAGCTTTTCATTTTTAATTGTCAGATATGTGGTAATCAGTGTAGGGCATCATTTGCACATGTGTTCTAAACTGATTCTGCCCCAACTCAGGGCTCTGGAAAACTCAAGTGTATGTGAATGGATGGTTCTTATAGTGGATGGGTGGATGGTTGTGGGTTTCTCTGTTCTTCTGGGTATGTTGATTGGTTGTTAAATATGTGTTTCTATCTATCTGCATCTCAGCCTGTCTTTATAAGTCAGAATAAATTGGTTTTTTCCAATGTGTTTCTCTATGGGTTGGTTTCTGTGTGTCTCTCTCTGTTGCGTGAGGTCCTTCCGCTTGTCCAGCCAATAGCCATTGAGATATCAGCCCATTGGGGCGTGGTCTCTCACTTTAAAAACGCGGCTACTTCCCTCCTATGACTCTCTTACTTCCTGCTCTGCTTCTGGCGACTAGACTCCCTTCCTAATTGCGCAGAGGGCTGTTGTCTGGGACGGTGATCTGTAAGTTTTTTCCCCTTTAAATAAATAACCATTCTATTAATCATAATGTTGCAATAGGAGTGGCGGGGCTGCGTCCCTTGCACCCGGCCACCTGCATGGCTAGCTTATGCCCTGAAATAATTACATGGAAACTGTATTCATTTAAACACTGCTTGGCCCATTAGTTCTAGTCTCTTATTGACTAGCTCTTACATATTGACCCAACCCATTTCTAATTATCTGTGTAACCCACAATGTGGCTTACCAGGGGAGATCTTAACCTGCCTCTGTCTGGAGTGGGAGAATCATGGTGACTTCCTGACTCAGCTTCTTTCTCCCAGCATTCTGTTCTGTTTACTCTACCCACCTAAGGGTTGGCCTATCAAATGTGCCTAGGCAGTTCTTTATGAATTAGCCAATGAAGACAACAGATTAGAAAGAAATCACTCCCACATCATCATAATTCCAAACTGGTGTAGGATTGTTTGTGACTTATACCTTCATCTTCATCTGCCGCCCAACGTTTGGTTTTAGGACCCCTCCTTCCCCTTCTCAGCCGCCAGCTCGGCTTGGCACGAGCCCTCCCTATCTCAGCTGCAGCCTGTGCCTTGTGGCCTGTGCCTTGTGCGTGGAGCCAGCAGTTTAACATAAATTATAATGCAGTGGCTTTTCTTGCTGCAGTTCTTTATATTTTCCCTTTAGACACCTCAGATTGACTTCAAGTCCCCATGCACCCTATCGTTTGCCTCCCCACATGGATTTAAACTCCACAGGCCTGCGTAGTTTGCTCTTTTCTGAGTTGTTTTTAAATCTCCGTTGCAAGTGCAGCGCTTGAGTGGCGCGAACCAGAGCGCAAGCAGTTGCTGAAAGCTGCAACCCCTCGGAGTGACTCTGTCATGTGGAGGCATTAGTGGCTTCCAGGTTGCTCTTCTCTACCCCTGGATTCTGGGTTTCTGGTTCCATCTATGGAATTGATTTAATTACATTTACTTTGTTGAGAAACTTGCATTTTCCAGTTTTTAACATCTACTAAGGCGGACCCTGAAACAGGATCCCATTTTTGTCACGACTCGGCAACAGCGCCACCTGCTGGATAATAGGTACTATGGCGGTTTTTGTTTCTAACGCAAATTTTACTGCTTTGTTTACTAATACAATGGATTACATCATATAAGGTTTATATAATTATGGGGATACATTAATTTGCTTGTTACTGGGTTTCAGTTTTCTTTTCCATATTCTATCATTAAGGAAGAATATGGCACTCCTAAGAACGATGGAATCTTTACGAACTAATAATGAACAACTAATTGACAGGATTAAAATTATTGAAAATCAGAGGTTATCTGAACAAGTGGATACTATGATAACAAAATTGACTCCATATCCAAGGGTACTAGAAAGTTACCTGAAAGGATTCAGGCTGTTGAATTTGACATTCAGACGATATCACAAAGTTTTGATAAGGTAGCAGAATGTACCTCTAAGATGGGAATCTACATGATATACAAGAAAAGTTTAAGGAGGACATGTTATCTTTGAAGGAAAAAAAATTAAAGCTTTGGAATCACAGGTGCAGAATGGGGACCAAAAAATTGATACCTCAGTCAAATCACTAGAAATATATACAGGTCAGGAGATTCAGGATATAAGAGAGACAATGATAAAAAAGATCTGAAAAGATTGGAGAAATTATTGGAGCTGGTGAACAGATTAAGGAGGCACAAGGACAGGATACAATGCCGCCACCAGCTATTAGAACTGGCTTACCCAGGGTCTTAGCAACATACCCTATACTTAATTCTGACAAAGCGTCAACTTCTAAAGGCTCAAAGGGAGTCAAAGAAGCTAGATGGACGCCAATAACAATGAATGATCTGAAAGAAATTAAGCAAGCTATTGTTAATTTTGGCTTCAACTCTGCATATGTTAAGGAAATGATAAGGACTTGAGCTTCTAATGCTAGAGCTACCCCCCATGATTTCCACCAGTTAGTGTCTGCAGTTTTAGATAATGGACCTTCCTTGATGTTTGGAATCTATTTCAGAGAAGAATCCAAACATATGGAACATCAAGGAAGAGCAAAAGGTGTTGAGGTTTCCCAAAATCAAATTCTTGGTGCAGGAGATTATGCTGATCCACAGGTCCAAGCTCTTTATGACGAAGAAGTACTGTGTCTATGTCACCAAGCAGCTTTAAATGATTGGAATAGGATACAAGATCCAGAAAAAAGGGTTGAATCATATACCAGTATTAGGCAGGGACAGAGAGAACCCTTTATTGACTTTTTGCAAAGATTAATTAAGGCTCTAGACATAGGGGTAACAGACCCAGAATCTAGACGAATACTTCTTGAATCTCTAGCTTTTACGAATGCAAACATAGAATGCAAAAAGTTAATTGGGCCTTTAAAGTCTAGATCAGAACCTATGGACGAATGGATTCAGCATACGATGAATGTTGAGACGTTTAGCTATAATGATGACACTTGGGTAGGAGAAACGATTTCCAAAGCAATGAGGAGACATCAAACTGCCAGGTGTTTTAATTGTGGTAAATTAGGACATCTGAAAAGGGATTGCAGGCAAAGAATTTCTAGGAATAATATCTCCTCTGGGAATGACAAAAATAGGAGACCTCAGCCTTCAGGTATATGTAGGAGATGCGGTAAAGGTCAACATTGGTCCAACAAATGCAGGTCAACAACAGACAGACAGGGCAACCCAATATCATCCTGAGGGGCCTCTCGCAGGCCGCCAAGCCAACAGTGGCCCAGTCATTCCCAGTCACAGTGGAGAACATGCCTCACCAAGAAAATTAAAAGCTCCAATTTCTGCTGTAAAAAGTAATACTGGTCTAAATTACGTGTGGAGGATGAGTCAAAAAACCCAGAATGACAGAGTAAACGTATATTTTGGCAGACTTCTATTAACGATCAAAGACCAAAGCTAAGAGTCTGTATAAATGGCACTTTTATTGAAGGCTTATTATACACAGGTACGGATGTAAGTATCATTACTCCAGAATCTTGGCATCCGAATTGGCCTCTTCAAGAGGTAGATGTTCAGTTCCTGGGAATTGGAACCCTATCTCGTGTAAAACAGAGCACAAGATGGGTTGAATGCATAGGGCCCGAAGGGCAAATAGGAAGACTAAGGCCATATATAGCCAATATTGCCATAAATTTATGGGGCCGTGACCTGCTACAGCAACGGAATACCCAGATTAACATTCCTGTAGTTCCAGGAACTCATAATTCTGGGAAGGATATGATGAGGTATTATGTGGAAAAAGGTCAGCAGCCATTCAGGCTGTACAAGAACATACAGCAAATACCAAACCTTTAGAGGTACCAACAGTCCTACCTTTAAAATGGCTAACTGAGAAGCCAATATGCATGAAACAGTGGCCTCTAGCTGAAGATAAATTTCAGGCATTGGAACAGCTGGTGCAAGAGCAACTAGATGCTCACCATATTGAAGAATCAACCAGCCCTTGGAATTCTCCTGTGTTTGTTGTAAAAAAAGAAATCTGTTAAATGGAGAATGGTAACAGATTTAAGAGCTGTCAACAAGGTAATTCAACCTATGGGCCCACTACAATCTGGAATTCCTTTGCCTTCTCTATTACCAAAAGGATGGCCTCTTATAGTTATTGTTTTGAAAGATTGTTTTTTCACTATACCATTACAAGAAAAGGATAGAGAAAAATTTGCCTTCACAGTGCCTACTTATAATAATTCTCAGCCTAATAGGAGCTATCAATGGACTGTCCTTTTTTCTCTCTTACCTCCTGCTCCGCTTCTGGCCTGATTGCACAGAGGGCTGTTGTCTGGGTCTGTGATCTGTAAGTTTTTTCCCCTTTAAATAAATAACCATTCTATTAATCATAATTCCAAACTGGTGTGGGATTGTTTGTGACTTATGCCTTCACCTTCATATCCCTATGTGTATTTGTCAGTGCATCTGTCTACAAGTGCCAAAATGTGTGATTTGTGTTTTTGTGGTTGTGCTTGCACTTGTCCGTATTTGTATTACTGTGTATGAGCGTATTTTGGTGAATGTGTTGTACTTATGTATGTCTGTGTTTCTGTTCCTTTGTATGTGTATCTGTCTGTCTTTGCATTTGAGGATAAATTTGTCTGTGTCAATGTCTCCCTGCATCGCTCTTTATGTCTGTGTATGTCTCCTTGTGCATATTTATCTATGAATTTGTGAGCATGTTTATAGGCCTGTGTATGTTTTTGTGGTTTCTCTTTCTCTGTGTGTGAGTGCATAAGTCTGTCTCTGTGTGTCTCTATGTTCATATTCTTTCTTGGGTTCAGGTGTATGTATGTGTATATAGTATGTGCCTGTATTATGTATGTATCTATGTATGAATATGAGTCTGTGTATGTATGTGTTTATGAGTATTTAATACTTACAATTGGTGTCTTCATGTATGTCTGTGCTTATGTTTGCTAGTTCCTCTGAAAAAATAAAATTTTAGGACCGTTATTATATTTTCATTTATCTACTTGCTTTCATTGAGATTTCTCACATGGGCACATTCAGGAGAGTTGCATTGAAGATTAAATCAGAATATATTTTCTGACTTCAAGGAAGGGCACACTCACTAAAGAATGCTGCCGGTCTTTCAGTTGTACTCCTTAATTAGGAAGGCCCACTTCACTAATCCAGTTGGGGACAGAGTGAACATGAACCAGAAAGAAAAACTGCAGCCAGAGTATGACATTTTCCAGATTTGGAATTTCCCAAATGGGCTTGGACTTAAGGTGAAGATAGGAATGTTTAGCCCATATTTCCCACATGGTCAACAGCTCCACTTATATGAAGACGCTATAGAGTGGGCCACAGGAAGGAGACAGGTAGGTCTGACTTAATGTACTGATTTACATTACACAGCAGTAACACTGTTTCGTGGGTACACTTGTGCTTCCATGTAAGTTAGTAAAAATAGATTGTCACTTTAGGAGTCATTTTTTAGCCTCCTACAAAATGTTTCTTCTTTATACTTTTTTGATGTGACATTTTATGAATTGTTTCAGGATTTCATACATATATACTGTGATTTTTATCATACCAGAACATGTTTCAAGCTTTTAAAATAAATAGCAACCTGGTGGTTACCACTATTAAATTTTATTTCCTGCAATTGAGAGATATTCTGTTGGTCCCATTCTGATAACTACAAAGTGGTTTTCCTCTTTTCTGCTGCACCTCTGACACAGATACTGAAAGACTGGGGCTAATTGTAAGGGAGGAGAAAAATAAATATATGCCAATCATTCATTTTTATTATATAATTTGCTTTAAGCGTTTTTGCCAACAGGTTCTAAATTGCGAATACATCTAGCCATGCATTGCCATAACATCTTTTGACCCATTTAGAAACCTTATGAATTGTAATCTTGTTTTATCTTTCTGTCTTTTTCTTTTCTGTTGGTATAAGTTTTTTCGGCATGTTTCTGTGCAGTACTGGAATATGTGGTGCATATGCATGTCAGAACAATTATTTTGATTTCTACAAAACCGGAGACAACTTGGTTCCACACAGCGTGAACTATAAACGAATCTTGCATCTGCTCATGAAGAGCAATTGTTATTGACAGCTGAGCCATTTCTCTAGCCCTGAAGCTTATACTGTAAAAGAAATTTCTCACTAGATGAACAATTCTTGATCCCATGAATTCTTTCATAGTTTACCCCAAACACACAATTGTGTATCCAGTTTCCTTATCTCTTTGTGTGTAGGTATTGGTAGTAAAGAAATTTGCTTTTGAAAATTTATAAATGATATATTCCACTATGGGTTCTATGCATGTTATAGATAAGAATTCTCATGAAGGTGATTTTAAGGTATCTAATTCAAACTCCCAAACTACAAAGTGGCTAGAACTTTAAAGGAGTTGACTTCAAGAGAGACTTCAAGTTTTATCTGAAGTTATATCTCAGGTTGCCCAGGTAGTATGAGATCTACAGTTAATATCCTTTCTCAGAGTGATGAGGAGAGTCATTCTTAGGAAAAAGGACATTTGATCTGAAGGTTTAACTGCTGAACTACATGTCCATTCAGAGAGCAGCAATGAAATTTCACATGTGTTGTAAGCTAGCCTCCCTTGAGCATTATGAAAAGATCCACTGCAAGAATCCAGAGGATTACGAACAATGCAACCAGGGCTATACTCCTAGATATGCAAATTTCAATACACAAGTGAAGAACCTATGAACACATCCATGCAAAAAATATTAGAGTCAGAAGTTTAAACAAGAGTGTGTTCAATGAAGTACTGAACAAAGAATTCAAAGATGACATTGAAAGTCAAACAACCTCCAGAACAAAGCAAGGATTTCACAAAAACTTGCACACAATATGGAACTGTGTGAGCATGTGACAGATACATCCCAAAAGGTACAAAATAATGAAAAATTTCAAACTAAAATATGGAAAGGAAAGACAAATGAAATCACTTAAAAATATCAGTGAAAAGTGTCACTAACAGAATACTTCAAGATGATGACCGGGTGGCAAGACTCGAAGACCAGGCTGAAAATAGAGATCTGAAACTATGATGAAGATAAAAATAAGAAAAAATAAAAGATGTGTGAGACCAAGGGGATAAAATTAAAGTATCCAATTTTTAACCTATTGCCAGAAGAGAAGAAGGATACACCATGAGCATCAACAGTATATCCAACAATATGTAACAGTGACTTTCCAGAATACAGTGGGACATATGGCTATCTAGAAACAGGAGGCATTTAAATACAAAACACATGATATCAGAAGAGAACCTTCCCCTGATATAGTTTACTTTGAATTCAAAATAACAGGACAAAGAGAAGAAGTTGAAGGCTTCAGGAAAGAAATCCATTTCATAGAAATTCCCCACCTGGATTACAATAGTTTTTTTCATGAACTCTCTGAAAACAGGACAGTATCAGTAATAGAATTGAAGAAGTTAGATTCATAACTGCCACACCCCAAATACTATATCCAACAAAGTTATCTTTCATAAATGAAGGAGACTGTGTTGCCTCCTCTTGAGTATCAAGTTGACAGTATTTAGAATTCAATGAAACCCAAATATGCAGAGGAAAACTGAAAGGTAATTTTGCTTAATGTGAAGTGGTATGATCCACTTCTTATGCATATCTTACCTTTGAGATAGGAAGCAAACACCTTACAAAGAGGAGGGGTGGTGCATGCCTTTAATCACAGAACTCTTGAGGCACAGGCAGGTGGATCTCTGAATTGGGGGACAACCTGGTCTCCACAGTGAGATCCAGGACAGCCAGGGTGAAAGATAAACCTTGTAGTTAAAAACAAAACAAAATATAAAGGAAAAGAAGTATGATATAGAGAAAGGAAGGCCGAAGGACAGAGAGAGAGAGAGAGAGAGAGAGAGAGAGAGAGAGAGAGAGAGAGAGAGCCTGCTATTAATTGAGATCTTTTAAGTGTGGAAAGAAGTTTTTTATCTGGATTTTCAGTTGGGAAGACACAACTTTAATCCAGATTATTTCATTTAGGAAAATCAACCACTTATCTTGGATACACCCTTTGCTGTATCACATATAAGAAAATAAAAAAAGAAAACATTTGCTCTTTGTGTGCTTGTTCCCAAGTTTATTATTTCACTGGCATTAAGGGTATTTCTTTGGGATTCCAGTGTATAATGGAGATCAGCTGAGGCATTAAGCCTCATGGACTGAGAAGTTGTTGGATTCTCGAACTTTCCATTCATATCCAGCAATCATTGGGTTAGCTAGATCACAAGACATTCTAATAAGTTGCATATGTGTATATATAGAGGAGAGAGCCAGAGATAGAGACAGAAACAGAGACAGTTTTGTTCTGTAAATTTGTTACTCCTAAAACCCGTAACTAATACAGAGTTAGAGCAAAATTCAATGATGAACATAAATTATTGGAATTCACAACCATTCTACCACTATTATGGAAGACGCCTGAAAAACTAATAGAACCTCAAAAATAAGATAAATACAAGTGATCAAAGTATATAAAGACAGCACTAGAACACCACACAGATAACTTTAAAATATCAAATATTGCAATAACAACAATGAGCAATTACAATTAGTTAATAATTTTCAATACCAATTTACTGTTAATCTTCCCATTCTCTAGTCAAAATACATAAACATCAAGTTTGGCAATAACCCTTCCATAACCCACTAAGCAAATATCCAACCTCATTCTGCAAAAAAGAAAATTAAACAAAAAAAGCACAAAACCTCAACGAGACAACAGAAATATCTGCTCCTCTGGTAAAGATGACTGCATTTCAGAGATACAAGTTTGGTTCAACATAGGCAGATGTAAACGTGGCACATATAAAGACTCATGGATACAACTAGAGGATCATCCAAATATGTGCAGAAAGTGCACATAACAATTTCAGCATTAATTCAGAGTTAAAATAAAAAAATCAGACACAAAAGAAAGATTACATCTTGACTAAATCATGTTTTCTTTTGATTAATTAATATTTTCTTGCCTGATAACTTTAAAAATGTTTTCTGTGGCAAAGCATTTGACAACATTGTCCTACATGAAGAGAAACTCAAGAATTTCCATTACAATCCTAAGTGAGGTCAGTTGTATGTTGATGTATATATATTAATCTAAACTTTTGGGAGGCAGAGACAGTCAAAGCCCTGGTTTTTTTTTTATTGCAAGTCTGGTCTACATAACAAGTCCAAGCCAGCTAAAGATGCATATAGATACCACACTTCAAAATACACGGGCAAAAAGTAGACAAGTATGTACATCTTCTCCCCTCTCATTAAAAATTGTTCTTAATATCTTAGTAAGTATAAAAGGAAATTGCAACCATGAAAAATAGAAAAGAAGGGGAGAAATATGTCCACTGGTAGCATACATGTTTAACCCCAGCATTCAGGAGGAAGAAGAGGCATATCCTTGTGGGATCGAAGTCAGCCTAGTCTACAGAAGGAGTGAGGTCTACCACTACACTGTGAAACCCTCATTCAAGGAGGCAGAAAACAAAGGAATGTTTGTCGCTAACCATATTGTGGAGAATGTGAAAGAGCTTGTGCACAGGAGACACTGCAGTTTCAACACTAAACTCAGCACTGAAGAGAGCATGCAATGTGAGGCTGCAGTATTAGCAGCTTTCTGAAGCAGCATAAAGATCCCTATCAAGGTTTTTTTTTAAGACTTTATTTATTAAGTATACAGTGTTCTGCCAGAAGAGGGCACCAGATCCTATTATAGATGGTTGTGAACCACCATGTGGTTGCTGGGAATTGAACTCAGGACCTCTAGAAGAGCAGCCAGTGCTCTTAACCTCTGAGCCATTTCTCCAGCCCCCTATCAAGGTTTTTTAATGATATGAAGATTTTTTATTTTAAACTTTAAGAAATCATTCAATTAACCTCAAGTTATTTAACTTTTATCCATGTTCTGCAGTGTCTGCAGCCTGTGTCAGGCACTTTATTCTCAGGAAACACTCCACCTTCCATCTCAGTGCACATCAACTCAGCAATTCATCACTAGAAATGCACCAGGCTCTACATATTCATCTATTTTTTACACTATGTCATGCTTTGCAGGGTGATTTTAGTGGAGTTCATGTGTGCTATCTCAGATTTGATTTCTCCATTCATCCCAGCTTGCTATGCTATTGCTGTGATTAAACAGTCCATAAGCAAAGTGAGAAGGGAGGCTGGTTTGACTCGTGGGTTAAAGTTGAGGGAAGACAAGGCAAGAATCTGAAGACTGCAACAAAGTACAGATCCTGAAGGAGCACTGCTTACTGGCTTCTTCTATTTGATTCCTCATACAGCCTGCCTAGGGGACAGAACTGCCCACAGTGGACTGAGCACTCCTACATCAAATACCAATGAGTAAAATGTTTTTGCAGTTATAATGACAGGTTAATCCAATGGAATGATTTTTTTGGTTAAGGTTCCCTCTATATTTAAAATGTACTTTGTGTCAAGTTGCAAATATTAATTAGAAAAAAACACTTCACATGCTCTGTCATGTTTATTTGTCCAGAGTGAACAACTCATTCTTCTTCCTAAATTTCCAGCAATGTGATGCTATCAATTTTATATTAAATTGTTTCTACACTTTCACATAAATTGGCATTCTATAATATGCTAAGTGAAATATGGTCACTCTTTGGTGTATGTAAAATAAAATTATTGATATTTTTCAAGGTAATTTAAAGTAGTTATGGAATGAATAGGCAGGTCTCATTGTATATCAGCATGTGTCTAATTTTCCTCAGATGCCACCCTCTGTGTGCAGTGCTGATTGTGGTCCTGGATTCAGAAAGTTCAGGCAGAAGGGAATGGCAGCCTGCTGTTTTGATTGCAGTCCCTGCCCAGAAAATGAAATTTCTAATGATACAAGTGAGTATTTGCTGCCAAGATAAACCCTTCACGTTGATCATCCTCTCTAACATACAAAGGGTCTAAAATCTGCTGCACAGATAGAATATACCCCTTTCCTAAGTTAGATTTATTGGAATGTGATCAATACCAGTGCCCCTTTAAGTCACACTGTTTGCTATGACATACATCTTTGATTCACTGAAAATTCATGGCATATGTCAGTTTCTCAAAGAAACAGTTTTGATGTTCAAGCTGCAGTGTAAGAGAAATCTGAACAAGGTCTTTCCTAGTGATTATTTAATCTAACTGCTCGTGAGTATGTGTTCCTACTGACACTTATAGGCACCATGTATGTTGAAGAATCAGTGAGGATTGGAATGAGATATCAAATCCACTGAACTCTGGTGTGCGAGGTCCTTCTAACAGCCTCTCACTACAGAACTCTGTTATTTGGGTGTCAGGAACCAATTGCAAGTTCTCTGTATGGTTAATGAAAACAGGAATAATTACTTGTACAGTTAAATCAGAAAGAGTTAAATATAAGACAGAAGACTTTAAGCAATATTCAGAGACCCTCTTTTCAAAGGATCAATGTGATTTGAACTCTAGGGAATATTGATAAGTACTAAGACATGATATAGAATATATGAGGAGTCCTACATTCAATATTTTTATGTATAGCACCCATTTAATAATGTCACAAATATCATATTAAAACAGTTTAGTATGAAAGTACCTTAGTCACAATTATCAGAATGGTGTTGTTACATACAAGCTCTTATTAGTCAAATGATATTTGTTTAGTGTTGGGTATATAGAGATGACAGACATATTGTTTTTCTCTATGGTTCTCACCCCATTTAATAAAATAAAAGTCTTTAAATCATATTAATGGCCAATAATATGGCAAAGTAATTAAATCCCTTGCTACTACAGCTAATTATGAGTTCAACCCCAAAACTCATTTAATAAATAGAAGTAATGAACTCCTAGAAATTGTCTTCTGACTGTTGGGGGAGACTGCATGTTCATCCCAACTGCCCAGACTTGAAATAATTCCATAGAAACTGTATTCATTCAATCACTATTTGGCCCATTACGTTTAGCTTCTAATTGAGTGACTCTTACATAATAATTTAACCTATTTCTATTTATATGTAGAATATAAATACTATTATTATAAATATAAAGCCATATTTATATGGCTGTGGCTTACTGGGTAAAGTTTTCAACCATCTGTCCCTAGCAGCAGCTCCATTGCTTCTCTCTCCTTCTACTTCCTTTCTCCCAGCATTCTGCCTCACTTTCTCTGCCTACCTTTATTCCCTGCGCAGGCCCAAAGCAGTCCTTAATTCATTGTCCAATAGGAGCAACACATAAACAGAAGGACCTCCCAAACCATCTGGCCTCTATGCACTCAGACATACAAGATACACCAAAGTAATAAACAGCATCTAGTGAATTGGCTTTAAATGAAAAAATTTATAAGAGTAAATGGCATTGACTGTGTTATCACTCTTACTTGAGTATTCTCCTGTTATTGTCCTCATGGTGCTATATCTGTATCTATTTCCCCCTTGAGTACACTCTGGGTCTGTATCTCACAGAAAAGAAAGAAGAAAGGAGCTTGTCTGTTCACAAGTTGATGGCATCAAGATGTAGGGCTTTTTAATGTCAAATATGTAGAGAGGTTTCTACCTTCAGTGATAGAGCTATTGCTTCTTTTCTACATTTGTTTTCATTGTTGTTTATTTGCTAGCCTGTTTTAAGTAAGCTCATAGGATGGTGGGTGTTTTTTTCATTTATTCATTTCATACAACAACCATAGTTTCTCCTTCTTTCTCTTTTTTCAATCCCTTCTTTCCCTCACATCCAGTCCTATCTTCATTCAGAAATGATAAGGCCTTCCGTGGAAGCTAACAAAGCCTGGCTTATGACTATAGGACACCCAATTAAATGTTTTTCTTTAAAAGAGTTGCCATGGTCATCATTTCTCTTCAAAGCAATATGAAACCTAAGACAATTACATTCTCAAAGCTAGTCACCAAGATCTATTGCCTTAATCATCCACTTCCTCCACCTGAGATTGACTATCATTGTCCAGATATCAAAATGTGAGGTCAAGCTAACAAAAATCCTTCATGACTGTCCTAATTAACATGATAATCAAATTTAACACTTTATCCTAAAATGGGGTAACCCTTTTACCTTTATAAATTACCTGTTTCTACTCGAATCAGAGAAAGATTTGTCTTCTTGGCCCAAATATCCACTCCTTCTCTCCTTTGTTCTGTTCCCTTCTCCCTCATTCTCTATCTCCTGTCTTTCTACTAAAAACATCTTTCAATATAACATGACAAATGATGACATTAACACACATTTAATAGAAAAAGTAGTGATTGTTTGGATTCATTCCATGAAGAGATAAGGAATGAGTATTGTGAAATGGAAGTTTTGCTAGGCAGCATTATCTTTCAATGTCCTCCTCAGCAAAAGTGCAGATATTGCAATGCTCATTTCAACACATAATTATTAAAATGTAAAGAAAAATGTTCAAGATTTCACTAATCATAGTTTTTTTTCTCCATCAGATGTGGATCAGTGTGTAAAGTGTCCAGAGGACCAGTATGCCAATGCAGAACATATCCATTGCATTGACAAAACTGTGAGCTCTCTGACCTATGAAGACCCCTTGGGGATTGCTCTGACCTTAATGGCCTTGTGCTTCACTGCGTTCACATCTGTGGTTCTTGGAATCTTCATAAAGCACCATGACACTCCACTTGTGAAGGCCAATAACCGGAATCTCAGCTACACCTTGCTCGTCTCACTCATCTTTTGCTTCCTGTGTCCCTTGCTCTTTATTGGTCATCCCAATGCAGCTAAGTGCATCCTGCAGCAAATCACATTTGGAGTGGTATTCAGTGTGGCTGTTTCTACTGTGTTGGCCAAAACAGTGACTGTGCTTCTGGCTTTCAAAGTCACAACCCCTGGAAGAAGGATGAGGTTCTACCTGATTCCAAGGGCATCCAATTTCATCATTGTCATCTGTACCCTCATCCAAATCATTCTCTGTGCAATTTGGCTGGGAGTTTCTCCTCCATTTATTGAAATTGATGCCAAGAGTGAACACAGCCACATCATCATTGTATGTAGCAAGGGCTCAATGATTGCATTTCATTGTGTCCTGGGATACCATGGTACCCTTGCATTAGGGAGCTTCATTGTGGCTTTCCTGGCCAGGAATCTCCCTGACACATTCAATGAAGCCAAGTTGCTGACATTCAGCATGCTGGTATTCTTTAGTGTCTGGGTTTCCTTTCTTCCTGCCTACCATAGCACCAAGGGCAAGGTCATGGTGGCTGTGGAGGTCTTCTCCATCTTGGCCTCCAGTGCAGGCTTGCTGGGGTGTATCTTTATCCCCAAGTGCTATATAATTTTGTTAAGACCAGAAAGAAATTCTCTTAAAAAGTTAAGGGAGAAAGCATCTTCCTGAACTACCATTTCCTAAATTGAAAGTGACAGCTGTAGTTTTGGTACAAAACCACCTGTTATGATACAATGAAAGATGTATGCATTAGCTAGTGACTCTCACTGTTTCTTCTAATGGAGATGTCAAGAACTGACACACATACTACTGTTCTGAACGTAATCTCTTGTAACCTTCCATTCATCCACTTAGTTTACAAGACCTGCCTATTGGACATTGCTGCATTGTAGAAGACTTTTTCTTTCTTTAATATACAATCAGATTTAAAATAAACTAAAAGTCCATCTATTGATGACTGAGTGAATATGTGTCTTTAACTGCCAGTGAGCATTGAGATTAAAGACTCACATGATCCATCCCTATACTTTCTTCCAAATTCACTCTGTCTCTATTTCCCTTCAAGAAAGTACAGGACTCCAAGAAACAACCACTCTACATGAAAAAAAAATGTACAGTGAGACAAGGAAAAAAGAACATCTTGTTAAGTGTTTCTGAGCAATTTGAGTTTCCCTTTTGAGAATTCTCTGTTTAGTTCAGGACCCATTTAATATTGTAGTCTTTGTTTTTGATTTATAGTATCTTGAGTTCTCCATATATTTTGGATATTAGACGTCTTTCAGATGTGGAGGTGGTAAAAAATATTTTCTCATTGTTGTAGGGAGAGGGATGCATTAGGCTTTCAGGCAGCACCGAGAAATCCATGTAGTAGCTGCAGAAGGTCTCTGAGTGAGCCTGCATGCTGCCTGGGCCGGTTCTTGTGGCACACGCTGGTAGGATTTGCTGAAGGGGCAGGAGGACTTATGACTAGTACAGCAAATGTCTTGTTCACAGTTTTATCATTTCATTTGTGTGACATGTTAATATTGCTAACGCCTCTTATGTGGTGAAGCAGCTCAATGGTTACTTGCATAGCCCTTGAAATGTTACAATTAGCATATCAGATTGTTGATACCTGTGTGCCCTGTTTTAGCCAAAGGGTTGGTAGAATACCATAGCCCAAATCGGAGGCTGGGTCCAGTGGTGATTGGGGACCTGTTTTCTTCTATCTCCCTTTGCCTTGGGGCTCATTATCTTTCTCCCTTCTGTCCATCTTCCTTTCACTGCTCCCTTATCTCGGGCTGGCTGTTGACTGCCAGGCTTCTTGCCCTGGGCATGTCCTATGCTCTCTCCACCTTCTTCTCTCATTCTTCCTGTCTTTGCCTTTTCAGCTGAGCCTTCTTTTATTTATTCTGTCTGCCCACCAGCCTTACCTATCTTTTCTCTACCTAGCTACTGGCTGTTCAGTTCTTTATTGGACCAATCAGATGCTGTAGACAGACAATGTGAAACAAATGCAACACATCTTTTTATTGTTAGACAAATGCAGCACAAACAAAAGTAACACATCTTACATAGCTGCAGCAATATTCTGCAGAACAACCAAATGTAACACATCTTTGTGTAGTTAAAATAATTATCAACGACATCTGTTTATTAAATTTAGTATTGTTTCTATGGTAATTTATATTGCCTGGCAAATTCAAACCAGAAAACTTATAACATATATTCTCCAAGTAGAAGAAACAGTCTTCATCTCTCTTGAGGGCTTCATTCAAAAAAGAGACAGTGACCTCAGGGGGCACTGGTCCATATGATCTGATTTTCAAAACACTCAGCAAAACTGTGATTAATGAATTCAACTTCTGTGCATCACCAATCTAAGTCATTTTATCAGAGCATCTAGAATGTACTGTGAAATCTGTTTTTTCTTGCTGGGCTCTGGGGAGCTTCAGTGTGCATTTCCTATCTAGGAATCAATCTGACAGATTCTAAAAGCAAAGTTCTTCACATTCAGCATACTGAAGTTCTGCAGGGTCTGGGTCACTTTTCTCCCTGCATACAATAGAACCAAGGACGATGTCATGGTGGCTGTGGTTTTGTCTCCATCTTGACTTCTATCGCAGGGATATTGGGATGCATCTTTTTCCCCAAGTGCATTCCAATTTTATTAAGACCAGAGAGAATCTCTCTTTAAAATATCAGGGAAAATTCTTCCTAAACTCATATTTCATGAATTCTGTTAGATCCATAGTTGGTTTATAACCACCAAATATTGGATTCTATTGCAAGACCTATTTCTTTCAGAACAGCTTTCATGGTTTCCTCTCATGACTATTAATGATGTCTACAATGTCTCCCCTAATTTACCTCTCAGCCATTCCTCTCAGAAGACCTAGCCAGTAGGTAATACTGCGGTGCGGAAGTAACCTTTCTGCTCTAAAATACAAAGTGCTCAAAATAAAGTCTTAGTTGTTATTTTACTATCTGGGTGAAAGAATGGTTTTGATGGCAGTAGAGTAGTGAGAGGAAAATACAGGATATTTGTGAGAGAGTGAACTCAGTCTGCAGATGAAGATAAAACAACATTCTACCTTGCAGAGGATGTTAAGAGGATCTTCATGCATGCTAGGAGTTATAAGAGTTGAATGTAGAAGAGAGAGGAATGATTTGATACACAGGTGGAAAGAATATGACAGGAGCTGGATTGTTGTTTCAGCACTTATTACATGTGCTCTTCTTGCAGAAGACCTTATTCAATAAGCATCTACAACAAAATGCTCTTTTTATTGATTTTATTTATTGATCTCTGCATTTTAATCTGCTCACCGTCCTTCTTTCCCCCTCCCATTCAACCATGTCCCATGTTCCCCATGCTCCCAATTTACTCAGGAGATCTTGTCTTTTTCTACTTCCCATGTAGACTAGATCCATGTATGTCTCTCTTAGGGTTCTCATTGTTGTCCATGTTCTCTGGGATTGTGATTTGTAGGCTGGTTTTCTTTATTTTTAAAAACCACTTATGACGGACTGAAATCTCAAGGGCCAAATCAGGAGCAGATGGAGAGAGAGCACGAGCAAGGAACTCAGGACACTGAGACAAATGGGGATGTTCTATTGGGAACTCACCAAGGCCAGCTGGCCCGGGTCTGAAAAAGCATGGGATAAAACCGGACTCGCTGAACATAACAATGAGGACTACCTAGAACTCAAGAACAATGGCAATGTTGATCCTACTGCACGTTCTGGCTTTGTGGGAGCCTAGGCAGTTTGGATGCTCACCTTACTAGACCTGGATGGAGGAGGGTGGTCCTTCAACTTCCCACAGGGCAGGGAACCCTGATTGCTCTTTGGGCTGACGAGGGAGGGGGNAGCCTTACCTATCTTTGCTCTACCTAGCTACTGGCTGTTCAGTTCTTTATTGGACCAATCAGATGCTGTAGACAGGCAATGTAAAACAAATGCAGCACATCTTTTTATCGTTAAACAAACACAGCACAAACAAAAGTAACACATCTTACATAGTTGCAGCAATATTCTGCAGAATAATCAAATGTAACACATCTTTGCCTAGTTACCTAGTTAAAATAATATTCAACAACAATCTATTTATTACATTTAGTATTGTGTCTATGGTAAATTATATTGCCTGGCAAATTCAAACTAGAAAACTTACAACATATCTTCTCTAAGTAGAAGAAACAGTCTTCATCTCTCTTGAGGGCTTCATTCATAAAAGAGACAATGACCTCAGGGGGCACTGGTCCATGTGATCTGATTTTCAAAACACTCAGCTGAACTGTGATTAATGAATTCAACTTCTGTGCATTCACCAATCTAAGTCGTTTTATCAGAGCATCTAGAATGTACTGTGAAATCTGTGTTTTCTGAAAACATTATAAACGATCTCATTAATACAGTTTAAAAGACAACGAAATGGTGGTTTGCTTTTGTTCCCCATGATGATAATGAACTGAAGCATTTCTGTGCAGCAATGTTCTTCAATTACATCCTCAGCAACAAATTGCAGATATTGCAATGCTTCTTCAACATATTTAATTGAAATGTCCTGCAAATAAAAAATGCTGAAGCAGCACTAATCATATTTTCCTTTCTCCATATGATGTGCACCAGATTGTGAAGCATCCAGAGGAGCAGTGTGTCAACATGGCAGAACAAGTGCATTCACAATGCTGCAACCTTTATGAACTAGGAAGAACTGTATGGGGTGGCTGTTGCATTAATAGCCTTGGGCACTGTAATTCTGAGTTTCATTGTGATCTTAAGGTATGGCAATTTCCACAATCTACAGGGGGACATGAGGTGTGAGAAGAGATGACTGAGGCTCTGTTCATGCATGTGACATAAGACCCTACAACACTAAGTGTACTATATAGACACAGTTGAGGAATTGATAAGGGAAGAACAGCTAATTAACTTGCTCTCTTGTAGTATTATGAATTTTAGATGATGCTGTCCATGGAAATTCTGTATTTGTGACATCTCCATTGATGGAAAACATAGGTCTTAATACAACTGCTGAATAGTAGAAACTACCACAGACCTTTACTTTTGCAATATAAATATCTCTGACCCCACGTTATAAGTGTTAGATTTCTTCTCTAAAAATATTTTATTTCCATTTCTTGCATAAGGGTGTCCTCTAATATGCACACAGTAACTACAGAGACCAGAATAGAGCTTAGAAAAATTGGCCTTATAATTTTTGTTGGCTGCCATTTGGGTGCTGGGGAATGAGCACTGATCCTTTGGAAGAACAGGCTGCCCTCTTAAATGCTGCAGGAGTGTTGTCCCTTATGGCTGAGGTTTTATCTGAAGTTAGGCTAATTAAAGTTAGTTGTAGTGAGCTGGGCGGTGGTGGCGCACGCCTTTAATCCCAGCACTCGGGAGGCAGAGGCAGGCGGATCTCTGTGAGTTCGAAACCAGCCTGATCTACAGAGCTAGTTCCAGGACAGGCTCCAAAGCCACAGAGAAACCCTGTCTCAAAAAACAAAACAAAACAAAAAGTTAGTTGTAGTAAAAGATGTGACCCTGTCCTCTAGTTAGGCTGACACCTTTTCATTAATATTCTCTTCCTACATGTTCCCACAGTGTTAGGAAGCCATATATCATATAGTGTAGCATCAAAGTTTTTTAATTTCTATTTGGTTTCCCAGTCTTTTAAACTGTGAACTTGAAGACAGAGAGAGAGAGAGAGAGAGAGAGAGAGAGAGACAGAGACAGAGACAGAGACAGAGAGACAGAGAGACAGAGAGACAGAGAGCTTAGCGTTAAGAAGAGGGACTGGTCTCATAGAAGACCTAGGTATGATTTCAAGCACTTATATCATGGCTCACACCTTAGCAAAACTCAGGTTTTAGGAGATTACAACTGTATAGGCACAAAGATTGCATGTGGTGCACACATGTATATGTCAGCAACGCTGTCATATAAGTAAAAATAAATATAGTGTAAGGCACGTCTGGGCATTTTAATAGTTATTTGAAAGGATTAATAACTATCAACAAAACTCCAGAGTGTGCAGTCTCAAGAAACCTAGATGTGTTTTTATTCTGTCAGTTGACTATTTTATTCAACTTTTTTTCAGACAATGTATGAGGTGAAAATACAAATATAAAACAGTTGATTGTGAGAAAGACATCAATACACAGTTCCAGGCACAGCCTAGAATATTGGAAATATTTAAGGTAACATCTAAACATAAGTTTTAATATGCCCCCATAAAAAGCATGTCCTGTCATGTCCCTACCTATATATCCAAAACTCATCCCAACAATGTCAGTTCATCACAGAGTCAATGATTATGGACATGATACATGTTGATTGCCAGTTTTCAACAGGATCTAGAGAAGAGCAACAAAACTGAATTCCTCATTTCAGTTACTAAAGAATATCTATTACCCTCCACACAGAAGAATTTTCCTGTATTTGTCTCAAACTCTATGTAGACATGTATGTATCATCTAAGGAGAATCCAATGCCCACATTCATCGGTACAATTTCCCACTGAAAATACATGTTCTCAAAATAAGCTAAAAGGCGAAACCACAGGCCATTCCCACTAGGAACCCAGGTAGGTGAGCAAAGATCTGCACCTTCCCTTTTTCCCACAGACACATAACCTTAGGCTCACATTGAGCTTCACTCGGGAACTGTACAGGGTCTGTTTTGAACTGCATAAAAACTCTGTGCAAGGGAGACTTTAGGTAGCATTTTTGCTGATAGGCTTGGCAAACCAAGTTGGGAGGAGGCAAACCTCTCCCATCAGTAGAGTGCCTTGCCAATGGTCAGTCCTTGAGAACACAGATGTGCACTGTAGTTCAAAGGCTCTGATTAGGTTGTGGTTTGTCTTCTGATGAGGTGTTTTTACATAGTATATTATAACAAGAGTTTTTCCCATAACACCGAGCTTTTTGTTTAGATTAGCTAGGGCATGGAGCTCTTGAAATTATTTGCAACCAAGTTTCTAGTCTATGAAACTATTTTCATGTATTAAGGAAACCTAGTTTGAATCATGATTTGATTATTATAAAAAGAGCACTGGCTTTGCAATAAAGTATGCAGTTGTATCTCCTACTCTGCATCCCCTGTGTCCTGATTTCTGCGGCACTACCCAGGGTCATTCATAACCAATGAAGTTGGGGAAGGGTCTCCAAAAGGGAACATCTTCTTCAGCCTTCTCTAGCCCTTGTGCCACCTCCCAAGGGTCCCCAGGAATCTACCCCTCCTAGCCACTCTACTTAGCTTTATCACAGTCCCAAAAGCCCAGAAGACATGCCTTGCTACCAAAAATGCTACTGCTGCCAGGAAAGAAGGTAGACTATGTGTAGATCATTAACTCAGCACTATACCTCCTTATGAAAATACTCAGTTTTATCCACCGTCTTATACCAGACCTCCTCTGGTGTCTTCTCATTACCTTGTATCCTCATTTCAAGAAGACTAAATGAACATATCCTGTTTGAACACTCTTCTTCCTTTCCTTGGAAACACTTCAGACTCCTAGCCTATTCATCCCCTTTCCTAAGTGCCATGTCTAATGCCCAGAAACAATATTTATTTGGAACCCTCACCATTCACACCAATCAGGTCAACAGAAAATTTCCTACCAGGTACCACACACCCATCACACTCTCCTAAAAGTCAGAGAAGAAACAGAAAGCAAGAAACAAAACAGCCACTAATCAAAGAATAAAAACAGATATCAGAACCTAAAAGTGCAATCTTCCTAATCCTAGATATCTAGACATCATCACAGAACACAGTGACAACCAGCCAGGGCCATATGTCTCCACTAGTGCCCTGTAACACTACCACTGCAGCCTTTAAATATTCCAACATAGCAGAAGCCCAATAACAAGATCTTAATATAGCCTGTGTGAATATGATGGGGTTTATTTTAGCTTATGTCAGAAATTGATTTTCTTCAATTTTATTTAGATAATATTCTTTCATTTATTTTACATTTATTTTTTCCCTCTTCTTTTCTAGTCTCCTCCTTCTGCCTATCTACCCCACTCCCCATCTGTTTCTCCTCCATCTCCATTCAGAAGGAGGCAGGCCTCTCATGGACTTGCACTAAACAAGTTTTAGGCATGACTAAACTCTTCTCCATAAGTCCAGGCAGGACAAGGTAATTCAGCATGTAGAACATATTATCAAAAGTCAGCTAAGCATCAAGAATAGGTCCTGCTCTCACTTTTAGAAATTTAATAACAGACCAAGCTACACAACTGTCACACACATGCATGCAGAGGCCAAGTTCGGACACATGCAAGCTCTGTAACTCTTGGCATAGCATCCATTAGGCTCAGTGAACTCAGGTTGGCTATCTCTGTAGGTTCCTCCATCATGACTAACCTGGTTCAGCTAATCCATCCCTTCTCCCTTTCTTCTGTAGGACTCTCAAGATCAATGCAGTGCTTGTCTGTGGACCTCTGCATCTGCTTCCATCAGTTACTGGATAGAGGGTCTCTGAGAGCAATTAGGGTAGTCTCCAGTATAACTACAGTAGATAGCCAGTTCATGCACACTCTCTAGTATTGCTAGGCATCTTATTAGGGGTCATTTTGTGGATTCTTGAAGATCATACTGGCACCAGGGGTCTCCCAAACTCCGTAATGGTTCCTTGTATGAAGACATCTCTTTTCTTACTCTCGTCCTCCAGGCTGCCTCTAACTTATCTCATACACTCAGTCCAATCAAACAACTCCCTCCACTTCCCATCCTTCCATCTGATAATTCCCAGCCCCCGAGTTACCCAGGAGAAAATTTCTATTTTCCATTCCCAGTGAGATTAATGGAATCCTCTTGGGTCTACCTTGTTACCTAGACTCTTTGGCGCTGTGGATTGTAGGTTAGTTATCCTATACCTTACTCCTAATAACCACCTATGAGTGAGCACACACCATGTTTGTCTTTCTGTGTCTGGGTTACCTCACTCAGAATGATTTTTTTCTAGTTCCATCCATTTGTCTACAAATCTAATTCAGTAAAACACAAACAAGTTGGAAGGAAATTAAAGAAACATTCCAAGACCAATACATGTAAATGAAGTCAATAATTAGTAAAAGGACCCCAAGTGAAAATATCAGTAAGTCAAAACTTTAGGAACTCAAACAGGAAAAACAGAGCTAAGATTACCATCAGAATGCATAATTCTAACTCAGTTTTCACAGGTATCCAAAGAAAATTATTCAGCTTCATATTGATAAACAACAAATAACAGAATAGCTGAAATAATAATGAGTGAGACAAGCAAGAACCATGAGGACAGTAACAGAAAAACTCTTAAGAGTGAAAGCACAGTCAATGCCATTTACTCTTACAAATTTTTCCATTTAAAGCCAATTCATTAGATGCTGCTTATTACTTTGGTGTATGTTGTATGTGTGAGTGCATAGAGGTTAGATGGTGTGGGAGGTCCTTCTGTTTATGTGTTGCTTTGATTGGATAATGAATGAAGAACTATTTAGGCCTGCTCAGGGAATAGAGGTAGGCAGGGAAAATGAGGCAGAATGCTGGGAGAACGGTAGCCAAACTTGGGGAAACTGTTCTGTTTCAATGGCCGTGAAGGCCTGAATGATCATAACTGCATTGCGATGCTGTGAAACCCTTATGTGACAGACACACCACAGGCACACCAGGGAGGCAAGCACCATTAAGCCTGCCAGGGCTTTTATTCCCGCCCACTCCCTCAGATGATCCATGGAGTGATCCAGGAGGATAGTCCTTCTGCCAGGCTGGTATCCATGCGTGTGGAATCTGCAGTCACAATCATCACTCTCAGCTTTTCCAGTTGTTCGAATTCACCAGACCAGTTACCTAAAAGACAGCTAGACAATTCTTTAAATGTTTCATATCACACACAGCCCCAGATATACTTCCATTCACAGCCAAGCTGAGCCAATTGCCAGAGCCACGGCTGTGCTTGCGGCAGCAGCAAGGGCAGTCAGAACTGGTAGCAGAGGGGCCAGCACAGAGGAGAGGAAGGGGAGGCAATCTTGCTTTCCCCTCCCTGGCTTTCCTCTGCCTGCTCCTGTCATTAGGAGTGGCTTTGCCATGACCCCAGAAGCAGTCCCCTAAATAACGTACCCCAGCTGCCATACCCCCGTGGCTCATTTATTCCTGTCAGCTGAGTGCATGGAAGACACCTTCTCGCTCGTGCACCTCTTTAGCTTCCCTAGCAGCCCAGCTGATCCTGCTTCTGCTAAGTAACCATTCTCATGGGTTGTCTGATCTTACACAGGATTTAAAGATGAATGTCCATGGCAACAGGTGTTAAGATTGCTAGCAATAGGGTTCCCAATCGCCACTGTACCCAACCTCCCATTTGGGCTATGGTATTCTACCAACCCTTTGGCTAAAACAGAGCACACAGGTACCTGCTCCTACAATAGGGCAGTCTCTTGATTTAAATTCGCTCTGCTGCAGACTCTTCAGCGGCAGGCAGAGCCTGAAACTGCCATTGTCTTTTCCTTGCCCCGCGGCTAAGCTGCTTTCTCAGGCAGCCCTGCGAGGTCTGTGCTCCAGCTTGTCTCAGCTCCAGCACTTGTTGTTGCGTTTGCTGATATTTCTGGCACTGCTGTGGCATCCGCCAGGCTAGGCACCGACTGCTGAGGCAATGTGCCTTCCACCACAGCCACCTAGCAAAGCTCTGCTCCAGCTGCCTTCCTGCCCCAGCCGCACCCGCTCCGGGCCCAAACTGGTGCATGGAGTGGAGCAGAACTCAGGAAAGCAGGCTGCTCTGAAGGGACGCAGCTTAAATTATTTTTTTCATCTGGAGATGGATGGAGATAGAGACAGAGACCCACCCTGGAGCACTGGACTGAGCTCCCAATGTCCCAAGGAGGAGCAGAAGGAGGGAAAATATGAGCAAAGAAGTCAGGACCACGAGGGGTGCACCCACCCAAGGAGACAGTGGGGCTGATCTATTGTGAGCTCA
>NW_026068444.1:35802-37746 GCF_014885135.2 Alexandromys fortis | reverse complement strand
CATGACCTTAAGTGTCTTTTGGCCATTTGAACTTCTTCTGTTGAGAATTCTCTGTTCATCTCAGTGCCCTATTTTATAATTGGGTTGATTAGCCTTTTACCGTCTAGTTTCTTGAGTTCTTTATATATTTTGGAGATTAGACCTTTGTCTGTTGCGGGGTTGGTGAAGATCTTCTCCCAGTCAGTGGGTTGCCTTTTTGTCTTAGTGACAGTGTCCTTTGCTTTACAGAAGCTTCCCAGTCTCAGGAGGTCCCATTTATTCTATGAGGCCCTTAATGTCTGTCCTGCTAGGGTTATACATAGGAAGTGGTCTCCTATGCCCATGTGTTATAGAATACTTCCCACTATCTTTTCTATCAGGTTCAGTGTGTTCAGACTGATATTGAGGTCTTTAATCCACTTGGACTTGAGTTTTGTGCATGGTGATAGATATGGATCTATTTTCATTCTTCTACAGGTTGACATCCAGTTTTGCCAGCACAATTTGTTGAAGATGCTCTCTTTTTTCCATTGTATACTTTTAGCTCCTTTATCGAAAATCAGGTGCTTATAGGTTTGTGGATTAAAGTCAGGGTCTTCTATTCGGTTCCATTGGTCGACTTCTCTGTTTTTATGCCAATACCAAGCTGTTTTTAATACTGTAGCTCTCTAATAGAGTTTGAAGTCAGGGATGGTAATGCCTCCAGACGTCCCTTTATTGTATAAGATTGTTTTGGCTATCCTGGGTTTTTTGTTTTTCCATATAAAGTTGATTATTGTCTTCTTCAGATCTGTGAAGAATTTTGATGGGATTTTGATGGGGATTGCATTGAATCTATAGATTGCTTTTGGTAGAAGGGACGTTGCATTCTTAAAGGTATTTACTACAATTTACTGCCATTTTCCAGTCGCGCTTGGACTCAGGTTGCAGCGACAGCAGGGGAGAGGCAGAGGCTCCTCCCCACCGAGCTGGAAGGTGGGGGCAGAATGCCACCCCCCCACCCCCCCACCCCCCCCACCCCCGTTGCCCAGGGCTGGGACAGAGGTTCAGGCCAACAGATCTTACAGCGGTGGTGCTGCACTTCTATGCCCCGAGGCATCCATGCTGGAAGTGGCCTAGCATTCTGGCCTTGTCAGTCTTCAAGGCGGGTCCTGGGGTTTGTACGCTTTGCAGACCCTCAGTACGCTGCTTGGCCTTAGAGCTGCAGCTGCCCACACTCCACTGCAAACTCTGGAGGCCTCAGTAATTCGAACCACATGAATATAACTAACTCCCTTCCTTAGCATACCTTGTTCAGTGGCAAAATTCAGATCTCTACCAGGCTTATCCCAGGATGACACATTAAGATTGCCAGAGACGGCAAACCAAGAAGCAATTGTGTCATATTTAGCCAAAAGTCTCTCCAAAGCGCTCCGTAACAGCTCGTTAAGAGCCAGAAAAATCAGGTGTGATGTTGAAGCGCCCATTCTAAAATCCTATTCTTCCTTTTATTTTCATTTTAAACCTTCCACTTTGATCGTGGCCCTCACTTTAAACCATCTGCTTTGGTCGCGGCCCCATTACCCCATTCTTCCTTCTTAACAGCGAGAGCGGAAAACCCGCTTTTTGTCGCGGATCCCCAATCTTTACCTTGAGGATTATTTGGTGCACCCCCTGGCTGCAGCAAGTTCTGGGCTCCACGGAGAGAGGTTTGGAGGTTCCCCGTAGGAGGCCAACCCTTGTCACACCCCACCTCGTCCAGCAAGGAAAACGCAACACCCAGAGCTCTTCTTGCAGCAGTTTTCAGGACTTTCTTCACAGTAATCTTTCTCCTTCTCCTCTCTTTCCCTCTCTCCCTTTCTCTCCCTTTCTCTCCCTTTCTCTCTCTTCTCTTCTTCTCTTCTTCTCTTCTTCTCTTCTTCTCTTCTCTTCTCTCTCTTCTCTCTCTTCTCTCTCTTCTCTCTCTTCTCTCTCTCTCTCTCTCTC
>NW_026068444.1:28431-30959 GCF_014885135.2 Alexandromys fortis | reverse complement strand
TCTCTTCTCTTCTCTCTCTTCTCTCTCTTCTCTCTCTTCTCTCTCTTCTCTCTCTCTCTCTCTCTCTCTCTCTCTCTCTCTCTCTCTCTTTTTCTCTCCTCGGGCAAACCTCTCCCAGCCCTTAAGCAGGCATGGGCTGCCAATCCCGGATTGCCAGGTGGGCACTGCCCATAGGCCCACGCATATGCAAGCAGCTGATAATCATTGTGTGATCATAGCATAGGTCAGGCCTTAGCCATCTCAGGAGTTGATTACACATCTCCATCAGGTGTGACACCACGCAGCTCGCTACAAGGGTATTTGCATCTGTTGATCATGGAACCTATAATGTCCTCGAATTTGTAGAAAGCAGCCTGCTTCCATTTATTCAGTGTCCAGCTGACATTTAATTAGAAATCCTGCCCCCTTCAGTCTTACTAGTTTCAGAAGACCTCAGGAAACCATTCTGGTGCTCTAGAAGTAAACAGTTGTGGCAGTGTTCTAGGGAGTTTCCTTCCTACAGAATGTGAATAATCATTTCCATCTCTAGTCCTCTCCTTTTTAGTTTTTTTTTTTTCCCTGTTGTCCTCTTTCTTTGGGGAGACTACAAACCACAGTGAGGTGAATTGTTGCTTTATATCCAGCAGAAGGTAATGAGAACTGGTAAACAGAGATCTCAACAATCCCTCAGCACTGACTGCCCTACAGCTCCCTGTGTGTGCGGAAGGACTTCCAAAGTTTACAATCATTAATGGTCTCTTTCTTTGCCTGCTTTCCCAGGATCATTATTCCTGAAACCAGTCACAGTGAGAGATCAAGCCTCACCAATACTCCAGCAGCTAGCGATAGAGAGCCTACTGAAGCAGAAAGCCTTTGCCATTTCTGCTCTGGTGGGCTTGCTCTGGTTGCTGTCACCAGCAACATTTGAGGTGGCCTTCAGGAACAATCAGACCAATATCCTGTGGGCCATGGTGCCTGCCTGGCCATTCACTTGCCTTCCTGTAGGAGTCCTGAAGAAGACCCCACACCTGGAGACTTTGAAAGCTCTGCTTGACTTGCTGATTACAGAGGAGCCTTGCCCCAGGTAAGCAAGATCAGGCTTGATTGGAGGAGGCTTTGTATGTACAAAGCAAGACCATGTGGGGCCAAGGACTATTTGGTCAAAGAGGGTTGAGAATTCTAATAGCATCTGCTTAGAGGATTTTAGAGGCTTTGGCCTGGTCTCAGCCATTTTGGCAATAATAATGTGGAGAACACGAGAACAGCCACTGAGGAATCCCTCAATGGTGTCTGTCACTCAAAGTTCCAGGTGGAATGAGGCTGGGATTAAGGGGGGGAATGGAAGGACCTGGGACAGGGCTGAGGGTGCCTCCCTGGTAAAGTTCCCTTTATACTGAGCTTGAGGCCCTGGCCTTGATACTATGCATAGGAAAAAAGCAAAGTTTTGGAACGGAGACCTTAAGTGTGATGCGGATGAGAAGACTGTAATATGTATGTTATTTGCTGAGATTGCTACCTGGATTTGACAAATATGGACCCTGGTTTCTGGAGCAAAAGGACTGGAACCTATAAGGGAATTGTTCTTGTCAGGTCATGAGACAGAAGAGGCCAGTTGCAATGTGTCCTTACTCGGGAGTAAAGAAATATTTAAACGTGGTAACTGACCCAAAAATAATGAACACTGAGTGCGATGAATGTACCACATACTTGTGGCGATGGGCCCAGCAGAGACAAAATTCTGTTCATTTGTGCTGTCGAAAGCTTGAGATTTTGACATCAGAATACTTTCCCATTGCCATAGACGTCTTAAAGTCTGTAGATCTCCTCTGTGTATGGGAGCTGAAGTTGAGATATATATGGATAGAAGCCATGGGTCCTTTTGACCGTACCCAAGACAGATGAGAATCATTCACACACTCAGTTTGGAGCACATAAAGGATTCAGGCATCAGTGAATCTGAAGAGCTGGAAGAGGAGTGCATGAACAAATTGGTATCACAATTACCCAAATTCCACTGTCTCCAGCATCTCTATATCAACGATGCTCCTGCTCTAGTTGGCAGCCTGGCTGATTGTCTCAGGTAAGGAAGGATAAAGGGAGGTTCTCCAGACAAATAACCCACCTTTGGCTTATAGATTAGGAGGTCCTTGAACGGCAGGCTATGCGCTATCAACCTTGTACATCCAAGGAGATGAGCTCTGTGCTAAGACACCTGTGACCAGGCACCTGGGTGCCGATAATTGCTCATTAGAGAAAGGTTGTTGGGTGCATAGAAAGAGACGGAGTTAGTGGGAAATGGGTGACACCTGCATTTGAAGTTGTGGGACCAGGACATGGCACTGTTGAGGAAAGGATGTCAGGGAACCCTACAGGGAAACTGCTATGGTGTCGCTGAAGCTCGGTGGGGTTTTGATCCCACTGCATGTACTGGCTTTGTGGGAGCCTAGCCTGTTTGGATGCTCACCTTCTTAGACCTGGATAGAGGGGGAAGGACCTTGAACTTCCCACAGGGCAGGGAATCCTGACTGCTCTTCAGACTGGAGAGGGAG
>NW_026068444.1:24792-28256 GCF_014885135.2 Alexandromys fortis | reverse complement strand
CTGCAAGAGCTAGTTCCGGGACGGGCACCAAAGCTACAGAGAAACCCTGTCTCGAAAAACCAAAAAAAAAAAAAAAGGCCAGCTGGACTGAGACTGAAAAAACATGGGATAAAACCGGACTCTCTGAACATGGCAAACAATGAGGGCTGATGAGAAGCCAATGACAATGGCACGGGGTTTTGATCCTACTTCATGTTCTGGCTTTGTGGGAGCCTAGCCAGTTTGGATGTTCACCTTTCTAGACAAGGACAGAGGGGAGAGGACCTTGGACTTTCCACAGGGCAGGGAACCCTGACTGCGCTTTGGACTGGAGAGGGAGGGGGAGAGGAGTGGGGTGAGGGGGAAAAGGATGGGAGGAGGGGGAGGGAAATGGGAGGCTGGGAGGAGGCGGAAACTTTTTTTCTTTTTCTCAATAAAAATTAAAAAAAAAAGAATAAAGCTTAGCCTCCATCCTCACCTTAAAAAAAAAAAACACAAAAGAGAAGAATCAATGTTTGATAAAATATTAAAATACTGGGAATAAAAGAAAAAAAGACCTACAGCCAGGCAAGGTGGCACAAGAATTTAATTCCAGCACTGGGGAAGTAGAAGCAGGTACGTCTCTGAGTTCAAGGCCAGCCTTGCAACAGAACTGCTGTTCAAGTAAAAAGAAAGTTCAGACAGGTGTGGCCGCCCTCACACCTTCACACAAGGGAGGGTGAGGCAGGACTGTTGTTGAGAGTTGAAGGCACATTGGGCAAAATGAGTGCCAGCTAACTGTGAGTTCATGGTAAAATCCCATCCCAAAAAATTCATGTGCTAGGGGCTGGAGAGATGGCTTAGTGGTTAAGAGCATTGCCTGCTCTTCCAAAGGTCCTGAGTTCAATTCCCAGCAATCACATGGTGGCTCACAGCCATCTGTAATGGTGTCTGGTGCCCTCTTCTGGCCTTCAGGCATACAGACAGAATATTGTATACATAATAAATAAATAAATAAATATTTTAAAAAAATTCATATGCTAGATCCATAGATGTAAAGTTAACGATGCAGTATTTCTATACTGGATCAATGGATGAATTATTTATTTATTTATTTATTTGTTAATGTTTTTCAATGAACAGATTCTCAGCTGAGCAGTGGTCCCACATGCCTTTATTCCCAGCATTTGGAAGGCAGAGGCAGGCAGATCTTTGTGAGTTTGAAGCCAGCATGGTCTACAAGAGCTGGTTCCAGGACAGGCTCCAAAGCTGCATAGAAATATTGTCTCAGAAAAAAAGAAAGGAAAGAAGGAAGGAAGGAAGAAAAAAAGGGAGGGAGGGAGGGAGAGAGAGAGAGAGAGAGAGAAGAAAGAAAGAAAGAAAGAAAGAAAGAAAGAAAGAAAGAAAGAAAGAAAGAATCTCTTTGTAGCCCTGACTGTGCCAGAACTCACTCTGTGAGCCAGGCTGGCCTTGAATTTAGAGGTCTGCCTGCTTCTGCCATCAAAGGGTTGGGATAAAAGGCCCGTACCACTTCTGGCTGGCTTCAGTGAATAAATTAATCAGTTATTATCTAAGTTTTTCCTGGGTTTAGATCTGATTGTACGGCAACTAAATCCCTAATGGAGTAAGAAGATTGGACTCAGGTGTAGACTCAGATTACAGGCTTAGTCTAGGAGGGCGTGGCTACAAAGGGGCGGGTTCAGTGGAAAGGGTTATAAAGAGTAGAGCCGCCAGAGAAGCCCGGAGAGTCTCAGGTCCAGGAGCTACGCTGTTTCCCTGCCTTGAATTGGAGGCCTCTCACCAGTGCCCGACTCAGGTAAATTCATCAGCTCTATAATCTCCTGCAGCCTCGTCTAGCCTTGTCTGCGCCTCAAATACTGTGTGTGGTCTTTTAGTTTGCAGGGAATTCTGATACTTTTACTTTTGGGGATTTTTGTTTTTGATTTTTCTGTTCTGTTTTTAAGGTCAGTTCTCACATAGATTCTCTTACTTCAGAGATCTTTGGACTGGATAACCTGAATATGTCAGTATGTTCTTATTTATATATGATAACTAATTGGGTGATTTGTGATTTCTCTGTTAATTCAGAAAGAGACTACTAAAAGATAAAATAAAATAAAAATTAAAAAAGAGAGACTACCAAGATTGTCAGGGTGACCTTGAATTCAAGGTTGTTCAGACTGAAAGAAAGGGGAGGCACTCACCCCTTGCTTGTGTTCCTCTTTTTGTCAATTTAAGCCAGGCTTGCCTTAAATCCCAGCACGAGGAAGGTAGAGGAAGGCTGATCTTAGTTTGAGTTGACTCAGTGAGTTCCCTTCCAGGACCTGTTGGCATGCTATTTGACCCCAGAATGTAGCAGCCAGAGCGTGGTGGAGGTGGAGGCTAAAGTGGTCTCCAGAGGAATCTCTGTGAAAGCCAGGCTCACAGTGAGTTCCACATTGGCAGGGTTATACTACCTTGTATCTAACTAGAAAATGAAACAAAGTTGTTTGCACCTGCGGATTGCTGCGTGGACTCCTCTTTCTGGAGCCTATGTTGTCCTCAAACTTGAGGAAAGCAGCCTGCTTCCATTTATTCAGTGTCCAGTTGACATTTAATTAAACACTCTGCCCCCCTGCAGTCTTAGTTGCAGATGAACTCGTGAAGCTGTTCTGGTGCTCTTAAACTGTAAACAGCTGTGGCGTTGTTCTAGTGCGTTTCCTTCCTCCAGCATGGAAACGATCGTTTTCATCTCTAGTCTTCTCCTGGGAATCGGGAAAGTTAAACAGCCACATTGGTCCGTCTTACAGCCAAGCAGTGGTAACACAGCCCTATAATCACAGTGGCATAAGAGGCAGGAGGTGCATGCCTTTAAGACCAGTGGTACCGGCTTTTAATCCCAGCCCTAGAGAGGATTATAAAAGAAGGCAACAGCTCTCCCAATCTCATTCAGAGATTCCTGGAGGCAGGATCACCATTTTCAGATTGAGGTCCAGGTAAGAACCAGTGGCTGACTGCTTTTCTATTTGAATCTTCAGGTTGAATCCCAATTTCTCTGAGGTCTTACTAATCATGTATCATTTGGCACCCACTCTTTTGGTACATGAATTTACAAAAAAAAAAAAAATCCATTTGCCTGTGGCTTTTTAGCCACCAACTCTTGCCAAAGTTGGGATTGGAATTCCAGCTCTAGGAATTGGAACCCAAACCTAGACACCACCTGGGTTCAGAGAACTCCCAGCTCCCATCCTCCCTGGCTTAGCTTCTTCTCCAGCTGTGCCTGTCCTTGCTGCCACCCCGTCTCGCACCCACATGAGAAAACCATCGATAACAAAAAGCTCGTAAACTAGAAGATATAATTGAATGAGGGGGGCATCTTCCAGCCCCAGGAAGCAGCAGAAGCTAGAAGCTTTGGCCACCTTGTTCTGTAGTGAAGAACAGAGTCAGGTGCAGCTGTTTGGTAACTGTCTTTTTCCAGGTAGGCTTGGTTTGCTGCTTTTTAAAGAGACGCTTCCTAGCAGCAAAAA
>NW_026068444.1:5259-24596 GCF_014885135.2 Alexandromys fortis | reverse complement strand
ATAGGTAAAAGCAAAAGAGCCTTTATTTTATACAAGTGTACAAACTCGGTCTCTCCACATGTCCAATGATTTGGAATAAAGGGAAAGCCCCCAGCTCAGTTAGAATAGGGTTTTTATAGTAGTAAAGTTGTGGGTGAGGGGTTTCTGAGGTTCAGGACCTTTAATTGGCTGACATTTATCTAGGGATGTCCTGGTGAGTGTGTGCTGGCAGGTGATCCTATCTCCAGCGGTTGGAATGTTAGGCATTTTCTTTGGATGGTCTGTTTTTGGGTGGTGCTCAGGTAATCTCAGCTTGTGGTTCTTCCTGCAACCAGGTATTTCTTCAGGGTTAACTACTGAGACTCAGGACTCTCTTAAATTTATGGATGGCTACTACTCTGGCAGGTGATAATGGTTGGAAGTAAAGAACATCCTTTGGGTGATCTGCTCATATTTAGCTTATCATGGCTGGCTCCTACATTTCCCCTTTCACAAGCACCGATGACAGGACCCAATCTTGGTTCCTGCTTGCCCCTGGTTTTAAGGAGATGTGGAACTATTTAAATAATAAATCCATTAATTGACAACTCCGGACCTACTTTTTTAGAATATCAACAGGCGCTAGAGGTCTTGTCTCCCATGTCTGGGAGTTCTCCCTTGTCTTAGCCTTTTAACCTATTATGGGCAGAGATGTCATGTTCCTTTCCACAACTACTTCAAGCTGACATTGCGGTATTGTTATCCAGACCCAAGCAGTTTGAAAGGCTAGCCAGAGCTGGGGGAAAATTTAGACAATGTGGCATTCATCACCACAGACTCCTAAGAAGAGGCAGGGAGTGTTTATATCAGCTGGACTGGTCCACATCAGCTTTTAGGAAGTCCGGGACTCGCCACCATTCAGAGCAGGTTGTTGTCAGAAACTGATGCTTAGATGTGTCTGCCAGCCAAGTGGAAGCCTATTGAGATAAGTTTAAAGTAGAAACAGAAATAAAATTTAGAAAAAGCAGATATCAGGTGCTTGAATTAAAGGCATATGCCACCAAGCCTGGCTTCTTCCCAGCTCTTTTAAGAGTCTCTGTCACCTAACACTTAAATGGCACCAATGAGCCATAGGCATCATGATTGTTTGTGGTAGAATGGACTTTGAAACTCCACAGAGTTATAACAAAAACATGGCTATCACTAGTGCATTCACAATAAGCTAAATTTTTATTAGGAGGCCACGGAATGGGGCAGAACCAGCTGCCAAAGTGGCAGCTTTAATCCTAGCCATGTTGTTTAGCAGATTAAAGGCTCATGTGGTCAGAATAAGATAGAAATACAGTAAAGACAGATTGAGATGGGAGAAAAAGGCTTTTAATGATTTACAATGTTTTCTAAAATGTAAGGAAAAGGATAAAGTCTTTTAAATCAAAAGTGAATAGTTGGGCATAATGGCACACACCTTTAATCCCAGCGCTTGGGAGGCAGAGGCAGGCAGATCTAAGTGTAAGGCCAGCCTAGTCTAGAGTGAGAGCCACAATAGCCACAGAAACACAGAAAATCTATCTTAACAATCCAAAATTTGAAAATAAAAATATAAGAAAGTAAAAACCACGTAGAGATGGAAAATGCACTGAGAATCTGGATGGTTTGTTACTGTTTTGTCTTTGAATTGTTTCACTGCTGAGAATGGGGGAACAGCTGCTAACAGATGTTTGAGTAGAAGCCTGCTGGATTAATTCAACCTGTATTTTAGAAAAAAGACTTGACTTCAAAGTTTTAATTAAAGGATATGTTACTTTGGAGAAGTTTTGCTTTTGTTTCCACATGAAGTGAGAGGCTGTGGGTTCATTGAGAGTTTAAAAAAAATAAGGATTGTTGAAGACAGATCCCCTGAAATATCTCATAGGGACAGATGGCCCAGATGATCCAACTTTCAGAGTATCTGTTTCAGTTTCCTCTTCGTTCTACATCCAGAAGGGTTTCAAGACTGCTGTTGAGAAGATTCAGCCTCATAGACTACTCCAGTCAGGACTTGACCATAATCCTAAATTTTCTTTGAGTTCCAATAAGATTATCATCACCTCCAATCAGAAGGAAGCAGCCTAGAAAACTATGTGAGGGACTCGGGAGACAGAGATGTTAGAGTTTTTAGGAGAGTTTAGGTTCAGTTTTCAGGCCAGGTACATGTTGTTACACCCATGGTACCAGCCCAGCCTCATGCTAGCCTTTGCTTCCTGTTTGATGTGTGTTCTCATGATGCTGTCCAGACTGGTCAGTCCCTGGTGGGATCTGCTGCCACCATAGTCTTGCCCTCATCTTCCCAATTACCTGGGACCACACTTAGACAACCACACCTGAATTTGACCATCCAAAGACACAAAACATTGGAATCATCTTTGAGATGGCTCCACAGGTGAAATCACCGTCTGTGTCTTTGTCGTGACTTCACCTCAAGGTGTCTCCTGATGCTTATGGAGTGCCATGAGATGTTTAAATGCAAGTACAGACAAGAATAAGAATAATAAATAAAAAACCCTAATTTATATTTACTTTTTTAAAATCTGGATTTAGGAGCTGAAGATAGGGCTCAGTAACCTTCTCCATCACTACTCCAGAGTATCCTATGCCTTTTTCTGCCTCCATGGGTACTCTATGGTTACTTCTGGTACTCCCATGTATTGCCAACATTTTTTCTTGGCTCCCATTATTCATTTTATTTATTTATTTATTATTACTATTTTTGGTTTTTTAATACAAGATTTCTCTACAGCTTTGGAGTCTATCCTGGAACTAGCTCCTCAAACTCAGAGCTCCACCTGTCTCTGCCTCCAGAATGCTGGGATTAAAGGCCTGCCCCACCACTGCCAGGCCCCATTATTTAGCTTACATCCTCCAGGCTGTGTGCTGAGCAGATCCTATCTGAATCACCTTCCACTAATTGAGAAGCCAAGACTGTAGCTCTGTGCCCACCCATCCCCCACAACCTCCTCCCTTCCTGCCCTTCCACCACAAAACCCTCCCTGCCTGCACACAGTACCTTTGATATGTTTTAGATTCCCCTTTTGATTGCACAACACACACACAGGTTTAGGTTTTTTGAGACACATTCTCGTTGTAGCTCTCATCGTTCTGGAACTCATTCTGTAGGCCAGTCTGGCCTTGAACTCAGAGTTTGGGGATTAATGGCATGAGCCACCAATTCCCAGCTAGTCTTATGCTTTTAAAGCCTTACAGTTGTCCAGATATGGTGGTAAACACCTTTAATCACAATACTCCAAAGCCAGAGACTGGAGGATCTCAAAGAGTTCAAGTCTGCCTGGTGTGTACATGATGAGGACACACCACCAAAGTCTAATTAACCAGAAACAAACTTTATTCCAGAAACTGAAATCTGGGAAAAAATAAAAATAAAATAAAAATCTCCATGGGACATCAAAAGCTTATCAACTAACTGCAACCACTGCCAGAGATGGATTTTATGGCTGTGGCAGAGGCTGAACCCATCTTCTTATAGTAGGGGCACCAAGCATTAGGTCTGAACAAAGGAATTTTTACATTCTCAAGGTAAAATTCAGGTACAGATTGTGTTACTTTACAATCTCCATGAACAGTTTTTCAGTTAACCTAGTAACCTGTTGTCTCTCTTGATACTTATGGGCAGTGTTTACTGAAGCCCCGTGGTCTCCCCTTTGATGCTGCCAGTTTTACATAGCAGGGATAATGTACAACCCAGAGGTCATAGATCTTAACCTATAACCTAAAAGTTGACTCAGCTCATATCCGTAGCCTAGCTCTCAGTTTGCAGAGAGATGCTTTGGCCTTGTGAATAATCATGGGTTGTAAAGTGAAATCACCTGCTGTTAATAGTTAATCCTCAAGCTGCTGAGGAAGCTGCTGATGGTTTGTTCTCATTCTCCTAGACTTATAACTTTTTATTTCTTTGTTTTAATTGTCTTATCTTTGAATCTACGTTTTTATTTTCTTATTCTTGGACTCTTCGGTACATAGTGAGCTCCAGGATAGCCAGAGCTACATAATGGCATTCTTCTCAAAACATAACAAAACACCAAATTGGATGAGAAGGTAACCATGGCAGTAGTTTTAGTTTTTTTCATTGGTTGATCCGATCCGATCCAATCCATCTACACCATCTAAATCCCAAAAGAAGTAGGCGGGGCCTCAGTTGTTCAGACTGAATTTTGGCTGGGAGGGTGTGGCTACAAAGGGGAGGGTTCTGTGGAAAGGTGTTTGAGGGACAGAGCTGAGAGAGAAGGCCTGAGGCTTGGGGGCTGGAGTTCTTTGAAGTCACTGCCTACCCCTTTGGAACTGGAGATCTGTTATCAGTGTTTAGATCAGGAAAGTCCCTTAGCTCCATCAAGAGACCCTATCTTACCCAGAAGAGTCTAGAGTTGGGTTCGCCTCCAGATATCATTTATTTCTCTTTTAGTTTGTTGATTTTTTTTTTTTTTTTTTTTTTTTTTGAGATAAGGATTTCCTACTTAACCCTGCCTGACCTGGAAGAGATTCTGCTGGATAACAAACAGCCAGGGAGTTTTGTTTATATCAAAGTCATTATTTGAGTCTGTTTGTAGACTTCCTAAGTTTTCTAAATGGTGTCTTTGCTTCCATGCTTCCTCAGGATCATTATCCCTGAAAGCCAGTCAGGATGGGTGACCAGGCCCCACCCACACTCCTACAGCTGGCACTACAGAAGCTGTGGAAGGAGGAGGCCTTGCTGATTTCTAATCTGGAGGACATTCCTGTGGGGCTGTTCCCAACAATGTTTAAGGATGCCATAACTGACAAACGTACAAACATTCTGAGGGCCTTGGTTCCTGTCTGGCCTTTCCCATGCCTTCCTGCCGGAGCCCTGATAAAGGACCTGGAGACTTTGAAAACTCTACTTGATGGACTAGATGCATTGATTACAGAGAAGGTTCATCCCAGGTAAGCAAGCAGGACCCAGGTACAAAGAGGAAGGCTCTGCAGGTGCAGAGAAGGAACTGGGGAGAGGGCCAGTTCTATCTGGGCATACAGTGGCAAATGTTGAGGACCCAAGAGTAGACATAGCCACTGAGGAGTAGGCCTCTCCCTGTCAGGCCCACATACACAGGTGGAATGAGGCAGGGGTTGATGGGAATAAAATGGAGGGAAGTGAAACTGTGCTATAGATGCCTCACTGGCAAAGACCCATTTTCCCTGAGTTGAGACCCTGGGCTTGATCCTAGCTAGGCAAAGGGATAAAGCAAAAACTTGGAAGGGAAAGCAGATATGAGCTGTGGATCAAAAGTAGACTGTACAACGTATCTTGTCTTAACTTCTGGGATTTTCTTTTCCAGTTTTACAAAGAGGACGCGGAAACTCAGAGTGCTTGATTTGACAGATGTGTGCCTTGACTTCCAGAGCTTTAGGGCTTTAAAGCGGTCAGTGAAGATCTGTCCTAAATTTGGGGTGAAGAAGCGATTTGTGGTAGTAACTGATATTGATGTCCAGAAGGCCAGTTTCAGTGAATGGCAGACATACTTGTTGCAGTGGGCCCAGCAGCGAAACGATTCTGTTCATGTATGCTGCCGAAAGCTGAAGAGTTGGAATTCACCTGTCTTCACTGCCGAAAGGATCTTCAAAATGTTAGATGCAGACTGTATCCGGGAGCTGCAACTGAGTTTCTGGCAGCTTGAATTCATGCCACCCCTTTTTCCTTACCTGGGGCAGATGAGAAATCTCCACACGCTTGTGCTAGACAGAATTCAGAAGCCCTTCAGGTTGGCTGCTTCTGTAGTGCAGGAATTGATAAGCCTGTTGTTTTCTCAGTTCAACAAACTCCCCTGTCTCCAGAATCTCTACATAAGTTATTGCTACTTCTTGGAAGGCTGCTTTGAAGAGTGGCCCAGGTAAGGAAGGATGGAGAGGGTTCTTCAAAATATAGGAAGCAAATCCTTTTCTTTATAGGTTAGTATGATCTTGCTGGCCTGACCACTGTGAATACAGAAGTGGCGGAGATGTAGAATATCCCAGCAAATGAGCTCTGTGCTCAGACATCTGTGAACAGGCACCAGCATACCTGCAATTGCTCATGTGTGAAAGGTTGTTAAGAGTCCAAAATGGTTGACTGCATGCTAAACATATGATATTAGGTTTGAAGTTGGAGGAATGGGACCTGGCTGTGGTGGGGAAGATAACATGTCAGGGGACCCTTAGGGACACTGCTGGTCTGATGCTGAATCTATTATGAACAGACTAAATTTGGGGAAAGCCTCATCTACCTTGCTTTCAATCCTACCAATCCTCTTCAATACCATTTGGCATAACTAATCCCTTGATCTTTCCCTAGGAGACTGAAGATCCCCTTGGAGACCCTGATCATCACTGGCTGCTGGTTCTCACAGTCAGACTTGGGTTACCTGAGCCAGAGCCTGTATCTTTGTGAGCTCAGACATCTGAAATTGAGTGATATAGAGCTATCTCATTTATGCCTTAAGCCCCTTGTGGTTCTCTTTGAGAGAATCACAAGTACCCTGCAAATCCTGGAATTGGAAGAGTGTGACATGAGGGACCGCCATTTCAATGCCATTGGGCCTGCCCTGAGCCAATGCTCCCAGCTTACCAGGGTCAATTTTTATCATAATTATATCTCTCTGCATGCCTTGAAGAACCTTCTACAGCACACAGCCAAGTTGAGCAAGCTGACCCATGAGATGTATCCCGCCCCTCTGGAATGCCAAGATATCATAACAGACCTTAGAGATAGATTCGAGCAACTTTGTCCTGAGGTGCTAGATATACTCAGGGCCAAAAGGCAACCAACGAATGTTTTCTTTGCTACAAGAACCGACTGTGTCCGTTTTCAACCCTGATCCTATGACCTGGAGGCCAGACATTACTTTTTTCCATGAGTAGGATAAGGTTGCTTCTGGTACTGGGAATGGAAGCCCTAGTGTAGGGAGTGTATGTTCACTATGTGGATCCTTGATTGCATATAATAAATGTCCTGAGTTTGTGGGGTTGCTAGGGGGTCTCCATCAGCACACAGCCCACTTTTTCCCAGCATTTCAATACCCATTTCTTTTCCCAGCACCCTAATAAGGTCAGTGTTAAAACAGTACATGTCATAGAACCTTATGCACAGGTATCTCATCTAGAGGATCTTGGAGCACATGGCTCACAATGTTCAATATATTGAACTGGCAATGGTGTGCAAATGGTTCATGGTTCAGATCACAGGGACTGTGGCTGACATGGAGAACAATGGGATGAGGGGACAGGAGACTGGTAAAATAAGAGACAACTGCGCATTTGTAAATGATTTGACATCAGAGAGACAATTATACAATTCTAAATGTTGCTTTGGTGACTCCTAAGGTGCAGTGGGAGCCTGGAGGAGTACTGTCTGGTTTGTTTCATAATTAAGTGATTGTTGGGGATGCAGAAAAGATGTTTTGTGTTCATAGAGTATTAGTAATGTCAGGAATTTATAGACTGTCAGTTGTAGCACAGGCCTTGGCAGAAGCAGGAAGGTCTCTGAGTTCAGGGCCAGCCTGGTCTACAGAGCTCCAGGACTGTTGGGACTGTTACATTGAGAAACCAAAGGAATGCCAAGAATCTTAATCATGCAGAGGTGTCTCCTCACTGGAGATAAAAATCATTGCCTACATTCCATCTAGAAAACCCAGAATGAAGTTTCTTAAGGACCTGGTGAGTTTTGCTATTTGCAGACATGCTGGGATCAAAATAAGCTTTAAGTGGTTTTTCCTTACTACACCAAGGACATGCTTTTAGTGTAGTTATAATTTTAAATCCACTACTCATGGGGAAGCTCTTCAAATCTGTTTATCTGTTTACATTTCAAATAGAGGCCAACACCATTTTCAATTATTTTTGGTGTATTTAATGCTCAAACCAAAGATGTGTATGAGAATGAATCATTCTATGGGTGGCTGGAGCTCCAGAAGCAAGTTTGTCCTGGATGTTCACACAGCTTGGGGATCCCATTCTATTTTTTTTGTCTTTTTTTAAGACAGTGTCTCCCTGTGTTGCCATGGACAGTGGATTACTTCCAAAATCAAGGACAGAGGGTCGTCATTAGACACTCACTTAAGATGCAGCTTGTACCCTCTTCTTGCTGTATGTAATTCTCCCCCAGGTGTACCTGCGCTTGGAAGGGGTTAGAGAATGTGGGTGATGGATCTATGGAGGACGCCATCTTTGTCACAGTAGGGAATTCTACATGATGCTTTGTCTATAAAGATGCCCAATATACACAGTGATTCAACGAGCTATACATGGGAGAATCATTACTTTGGTCGTTTCCTGAGGTAAACAGACTTCTTTTGTATCTGAAATTACTGCTAATCTAAATAGTCAAAATAGTGTGTTAATTCAAGTCCGCTTACGTGACAATTTACCACACCCTGAATAAATGTGATTTTCAAAGCAGGTTTAACAAGTGTCTGAACTCATAGCTCCTTACAAACCCAGGTCAGAGGCTTTCAATGGATCACATGTGCACTCAGATGAGATGTTCCCCTCCATGGAATTTAGGGTGCAGGTTGCTATCTAGGCCAGATCTGGTAAGTCACTCATCCCATCAGGATGTCCCGTATGACTGTGTTCAGCAGATGAGACTGGGAAAATTAGTCCCCGTATGACCCAGAAAATTCTTTATTTAAAAAATTGTATTTATTAGTGTGTGTGATGGGGGTAGGCACTCATTGTGTACAAATTTTCCTTTGCAGCTCTTAATTTTCTTTCTTTACTCTGTATGTTTAGTGTTTTATGTAGTGAAAGAATTTTTTTTGATCCAGTCTATTTGGTGTTCTCTAATCTTGTTTTTTCATGGGCATATCTTTCTTTAGGTAAGGAAAGTTTTCTCCTATGGTTTTGTTAAATAAATTTTCTGTGCTTTTGAGTTGAACTTCTTCTCCTTTTTCTATACCTATTATTCTAAGATTTGGCCTTTTTATGTTGTCCCATATTTCATGGATATTTTGGCTTAAGCTTTTGATAGATTTAATGTTTTCTTTAACCGATGAGTCTATTTCCTTTATTTTATCTTCAGTGCTTGAGATTCTCCTTCCATTTCTTTTATTCTGTTGTTCATAGTTGCATTTGTGGGTCCTGATCTTTTCCTCATGATTTCTGTTTCCATAATCCCTTCAGCTTGTGTTGTCTTTATTTTTTCTATCTCAGTTTTCAAGTCCTGAATAGTTTCTTTTATATGTTTGAGTTCCTTTTCTTGGTTTTCTTTAAGTGATTTGCTGATATCTTCCAATTTTTTTGTTTTTTCCTCCATTTCTTTAAGGTAATTTCTCATTTCATCTTTAAGAATTTCAAACATTCTCTTGAGGTTAAACCATTTTTTTAGATCATTTTCTTTTGGTTCACACATTTGGTTGTTCAGGTTTTACTTTCATAGGGTCTTTAGCTTTTTCTGGTATTGTGTTGCTCTTTGTGGTGTAGCATGTGATCTTACATTTTCTACTCATCTTTTCTTCTAATAGGTGTAATTGGGGCTGTCTGTTACTCTGGTGATTAATCTTCTAGGTGCCAGTGGATCCAAGGCTCAGATGGTTGTTCCTCATGGTACAGTCAGTGCCAAAGTCTTAGTTACCATTGGTCACTCTGTGTTCCTGGAGGTCGATCTGCACTCCAGAGCTTTCCTCCACTCCCATGGAGTTTGCTGCCTCAGACCTGTGCTAACCAACTCTTCAGCTTTCGGCAGCATAAATAACAAAATCGTTTTGCTGCTGGGCCCATGAAACAAGTATGTGTGCCATTCACTGGAACTGGCCTTCTTGACATCAATATCAGTTACTACCACAAATCGCTTCTTCACCCCAGATTTAGGACAGATCTTCACTGACTGCTTTAAAGCCCTAAAGCTCAGGGTATCAAGGAACACATCTGTCAAATCAAGCACTCTGACTTTACACTCCTCTTTGTAAAACTGGAAAAGAAAATCCCAGAAGATAAGACAAGATACGTTGTACAGTCTACTTCTGATTCACAGCTCATATCTGCTTTCCCTTCCAAGTTTTTGCTTTATCCCTTTGCCTAGCTAGGATCAAGCCCAGGGTCTCAACTCAGGGAAAATGGGTCTTTGCCAGTGAGGCATCTATAGCACAGTTTCACTTCCCTCCATTTTATTCCCATCAACCCCTGCCTCATTCCACCTGTGTATGTGGGCCTGACAGGGAGAGGCCTACTCCTCAGTGGCTATGTCTACTCTTGGGTCCTCTACATTTGCCACTGTATGCCCAGATAGAACTGGCCCTCTCCCCAGTTCCTTCTCTGCACCTGCAGAGCCTTCCTCTTTGTACCTGGGTCCTGCTTGCTTACCTGGGATGAACCTTCTCTGTAATCAATGCATCTAGTCCATCAAGTAGAGTTTTCAAAGTCTCCAGGTCCTTTATGAGGGCTCCAGCAGGAAGGCATGGGAAAGGCCAGACAGGAACCAAGGCCCTCAGGATGTTTGTACGTTTGTCAGTTATGGCATCCTTAAACATTGTTGGGAACAGCTCCATAGGAATGTCCTCCAGATTAGAAATCAGCAAGGCCTCCTCCATCCACAGCTTCTGTAGTGCCAGCTGTAGGAGTGTGGGTGGGGCCTGGTCACCCATCCTGACTGGCTTTCAGGGATAATGATCCTGAGGAAGCATGGAAGCAAAGACACCATTTAGAAAACTTAGGAAGTCTTTCTTCTTTCCATGTGAGGACCTCTCTGGGCAAGATGACTGCTATGGTGATTACTGAAAACATTCAAGGGCCTGCCTTGAAGATTTTCACTCAGGATTCAAGAGGAGAAACCACAATAGCATAGGAACTAAAGTCTGATGACTGTAGAAAAAGAATCTTTTCTCACAAGGTCTTTCCATTCTTGTGATCTTTATTTTTTTTCTTCCTAATCATTTATAATTTCTTTCCTCTAGTTCTATCTCATTTCTAATTCCAATTCTCTATTAGAATACTCAGTTCCCATTCATTCTTGTTCTAATTTCTCTACATTCTTCTCCATCTTATTTCATCTCAATCTATGTCTTCTGCCGTTAGAAATTTCCAAGCATGCATTCACTAGCAACTTGTGAATAATAAAAAAATACTACAAAAAATTCTTAGGGGCACAGGCATTCTTTGAAGATATGTAGCAAAACTTATCACCTCATTTGTAGTTAACCATAGCTGTTAACTGTGATGAGGTCCTGGCTGTCTTTTAAAGGGAGAAAACTAAACCATTGAGAGATCTAAGAAAAAGACAAAGGATATGTGCATTATTTTACAAATCTTAGGTGTGATTAATAATATCTGGATATGATTAGTCATTTAGGTGCTACTGGTCTCTTTAAAGACTACAATAGAACATGGACAGACACTTGCAATACTCTCTAAGTCATCATAAATCCTCTTAAGGAAGCCAGGTGATGGTGGCACACACCTTTAATCCCAACACTCAAGAGCTACAGGAAGGCAGATCTCTGTGAGTTTAAGGCCAACCTGGTCTACAAGAACTAGTTAATGGCAGGCTCCTATATCCAGAGAAACCGTGTCTTGAAAAACCAAAAAGGAAGGAAGGAAGAAAGGAAAGGAAGATAGGAAGAAGGCAAGAAAGGAAGAAAAATCCTTTGAAAGTCTTGAGATCCTACAAAGTCATAGACCTGCAATTTCATAAGTAAAATCTGTGAACTTCCTTTGTGATCTTTCCAGAAGGATTCATGTCTGAAGAACTTGTTCTGTAAGGCTAATGATAGAAAACATACTTCCAAGTTTTTCACCATAATGTAGAGGATGTAGTATGTAGACATAAGTAACAAAACAATCCCATACCAGTTTGGAATTATGATTAATAAAAGGGTTACTTATTTAAGGGGAAAACTTATCACTGTCCTAGACAACAGCTCTCTATGCAGCCAGGAATAGTCTAGTAGCCAGAAGCAGAGCCGGAAGAGAGAGAGGGGGGGGGGGGGGCTACTTGATTTTTAAAGTGAAAGAGACCATGCCCAAGTGGCCTGGTATCTTAAAGGCTATTGGCTGAAGAAGCAGGAGCTCCCGCAGCACCTTCCCCTTTTGTTTAAGTAAAAAAGTTCCATATCTAATACAAAACAATATACACTGAGAACAGATATCAAGTGTAAGATTAGAATTACAATCAGCATAAACAGTATTAAGAAAGGAACATATGCTAAATGTTTTAATAAACATTCTATCCTAAGGAGTCTAAGTCTTGTATTGGAAATGGCTTGGCTGGATGATAAGAGGGCAGTATTTACGACTATCTAATCTTCAACCCTATCAAAGGCCTGAGAAGAGAGAGAATATTACTTGAGCAGGTAGGAAGTACAATCAAGTAGCTTCCAAAGTGAGCAATATATGACAGAGACAATTAGCTACCTGAGCAATCACCCAAAGTCTCATTTTGCAACATTGAAGTAACCAACTGTAGCTATGGCCTAGCGTAATTGACAGACCATTTTCAGAGGCAGGGGATTTTTCAAAACTGTCTTATCCTGAGAAGGAAGATGTGACCTACCCTGCCGAAAATGCTACTGAGCCATGTGGCTAACATAGATAAGAATAAGTTATAAGAGTTAATAAAAAGCCTGAGCTAATGGGCCAATCAGTTTATAACTAATGTAGACTCTCTGCATAATTTTCTTTGGGACTTAATGACTGCGGGAACCAGGCAGAACAAGGACAGGGCAGGACAGAAAACCTCAGTCAACAATAGTAGATAGAAGTCAATCTTTTGATTACCTAGAAATGTATGTGTAGCCATAAGTTTGAGATGTAATCATGAGATTACATGTACAAATTACATGAAAATGCATGCTAATGGGGAGATCAGCGCTGTTATTAAAAAGTGATATTACAGATGAAAGCAATTCAGAGTTTTAGAGTCAGTGGTGCTGCTGGCTTTTCCAGGCAGGATTCCACCATCTAGAAGTCATTTCTCAGGTGGGTTGACATCAGAATCATCAATTGCCATAACTTATTTCCTCATGGCCACAATAGCTCATGCTAAACGCTCCTGAAAGGTGATGCTGGAGGCCTCAGTCTTCACATTTTCATCACTGTCTGTTGGTTTTAAAGTCATCCTTCTCGAGGGAGAAATTGAGCAAGGAAGTCAGGACCGCGAGGGGTACATCCACCCACTGAGACGGTGGGACTGATCTAATGGGAGATCACCAAGGCCAGTTGGACTGGAACTGATGGAGCATGTGATCAAACAGGATTCTCTGAATGTGGCTGACAGTTGAGGCTGACTGAGAAGCCAAAGACAATGGGCTGGGTTGTGATTCTACTGCATGGATGGGCTTTGTGGGGGCCTAGTCTGTTTGGATGCTCACCTTCCTGGACCTGGGGAGAATGGGGAGGACCTTGGATTTCCCATAGGGTAGGGAACTCTGACTGCTCCTTGGACTGGAGAGGGAAGGGGAGAGGGAATGGGGGGAGGGGAGGGAAGTGGGAGAAGGGGAGGAGGTGGAAATTTCCAAAAAAAAAAAAATAATAATGTCATCCTTCTCTCTTGGGTGTGAAGCCCGTCAAAAGCATGCTCTTAGCTTCCTGGGCCTGGATGGGGGGGGCTTGAACTTCTCACAGGGCAGGATTCCCTGCCCTCTCTTAAGGAGGGAAAGGGAGGGAGGAGGGTGAGTGGGGGAGCATGAGAGGAATGGGAGGAGGGAAGAACGTGTGGGATTTTTGAATGGAAAAAAGAAAAAAAAAAGTATGCTCTTTCCCAAATACCATATCCAATTCCAACCACAGTGCAGGTGAATCTATTGACATTGAGAAGCAGTCTACAGGAAGCAAGGAATCAGCCCAGGTGTTTGGTTCTCCATGACCTCAAATAAAGCAAAGGAAACTCCTAATTTCTCATCTTCCAAGTCTCCACTCACCTAGCTGACACTTCCTGAAACAATTGAGAGCATCTATGAAATGGGCATCATAAGTTATTGACTTTGATTGCCAGTTTCAGAGAAGGAGGCAGGAGGGCTGCAGCTTGTACTCTGTGTAATGGTCTGTCCTATCTCTTTAAGAGACAAGCCACTCCCACTCCCTCCCCATCCACTGAGGCAAGCTGATCTTCAGCTTCCAGCCTGAGTTCCTTTCCCTTTTCCATCTCTGTCTCTCCATCTTCTCTGCTCTGCTCCTTCTCCCCTTTCCTTTCCATAACCCACTAAATAAATATCTAAGCTCACTTTTCATGGCATGCCAATCCATGTCTCTGTCTATGACATGCAGTGTGGCTCCCAGCCTGGGACCAGTTAGTTGCCTTTGGAGACCTGCAGCATGGTCTCTCCATGTGAGCTGCTGCAGCCACTCGAGGAATTGTTCCATACCTGCCTGGGACTGGCTGCTCTTGGGACACCTCCCACCACATGGCCCACTGCCATTGCTCAGGAACTTGCAGCATTTGTGCTGCTGCAGCCACTCAGGGATTCACAGCATTTTTCTTTTACCATTATACTCTGTGCTCCAGAGATGAACAGGATAGGAAAGAAACACTCAATAGAGGCAGTAAAGCTTCAGTATCATTGGCGTGGTCTGCAAGTGTAAAGCATTGAGAAAAACAGGGCTATGGGACGGAGATGATAATTCACATGCTACAGCCAAGAAACTCACTAGTTCAATGAAATGCTTAGTTACTTCTAGAATTTTAGAACATCCGACCTGACATCTCCAGAAACTAATGGAAGACAACAACAAAAAAAATAAAATCTCAAAGAGTAAAATCATGGTCCAAAATTCTAAATTGAACACAGAGACCTAGGAAGCAGGATGCTTCCTGCAATATTGAGGAAATTCTAGTCTTCATAATGGGACCATGAATCAACCAGCAGAGAAAAAGAACTTCTTGTTATCACTGTTTTATTTTAGGATGTCAGCCCTGACAGTCCTGAAACTCACTCTGTAGACTATGTTGACTGTGAATTCACAGAGATTGCCTCTACCTCCCAAGTGTTGGGATTAAAAATGTACAGAACCATGCTTGGTTTAAATTGACTTAAGATCAGCACAAGCTGTGTGCGGGTGGCACATGACTTTAATTCCAGCACTCAAAGAGAATTCATGTGAGATCAAGACTGCCTGGTCTACAGAGACAATTCCAGGACAGCCAGGGCTATAGAGAAACCTGTCTTGTGTTGAAAACAAAAGGAGGAGGAGGAAGAAGAGGCAGAGATCAGCACAAACTCAAATCATTTGAATGACTCACACGTCAATTTCCAGCCCCCCAATCTTCCCAGAGTTCAAGGTCACTATGAACAGAGTCTATAAACAGACTCAAATAATGACTTTGATATAAAAAAAAAAAAAAAAAAACAGCAAACTAAAAGAGAAATAAATGATACCTGGAGGTGAACCCAACTCTAGACTCTTCTGGGTAAGATAGGGTCTCTTGATGGAGCTAAGGGACTTTCCTGATCTAAACACTGATAACAGATCTCCAGTTCCAAAGGGGTAGGCAGTGACTTCAAAGAACTCCAGCCCCCAAGCCTCAGGCCTTCTCTCTCAGCTCTGTCCCTCAAACACCTTTCCACAGAACCCTCCCCTTTGTAGCCACACCCTCCCAGCCAAAATTCAGTCTGAACAACTGAGGCCCCGCCTACTTCTTTTGGGATTTAGATGGTGTAGATGGATTGGATCGGATCGGATCAACCAATGAAAAAAACTAAAACTACTGCCATGGTTACCTTCTCATCCAATTTGGTGTTTTGTTATGTTTTGAGAAGAATGCCATTATGTAGCTCTGGCTATCCTGGAGCTCACTATGTACCGAAGATTCCAAGAATAAGAAAATGAAAACGTAGATTCAAAGATAAGACAATTAAAACAAAGAAATAAAAAGTTATAAGTCTAGGAGAATGAGAACAAACCATCAGCAGCTTCCTCAGCAGCTTGAGGATTAACTATTAACAGCAGGTGATTTCGCTTTACAACCCATGATTATTCACAAGGCCAAAGCATCTCTCTGCAAGCTGAGAACTAGGCTATGGATATGAGCTGAGTCAACTTTTAGGTTATAGGTTAAGATCTATGACCTCTGGGTTGTACATTATCCCTGCTATGTAAAACTGGCAGCATCAAAGGGGAGACCACGGGGCTTCAGTAAACACTGCCCATAAGTATTAAGAGAGACAACAGGTTACTAGGTTAACTGAAAAACTGTTCATGGAGATTGTAAAGTAACACAATCTGTACCTGAATTTTACCTTGAGAATGTAAAAATTCCTTTGTTCAGACCTAATGTTTGGTGCCCCTACTATAAGAAGATGGGGTCAGCCTCTGCCACAGCCATAAAATCCATCTCTGGCAGTGGTTGCAGTTAGTTGATAAGCTTTTGATGCCCCATGGAGATTTTTTTTTTTTTTTAGATTTACTGTGATTCATGGTCCTGCTCCACAGCGATGCGACCACTTGTTTTTTTTTTTTTTATTTATTATGTATACATTATTCTGTCTGTGTATGCCTGCAGGCCAGAAGAGGGCACCAGACCCCATTACAGATGGTTGTGAGCCACCATGTGGTTACTGGGAATTGAACTCAAGACTTTTGGAAGAGCAGGCAATGCTCTTAACCACTGAGCCATCTCTCCAGCCCCCCCATGGAGATTTTTTATTTTATTTTTATTTTTTCCCAGATTTCAGTTTCTGGAATAAAGGTTGTTTTTGGTTAATTAGACTTTGGTGGTGTGTCCTCATCATGTATGTACCAGGCAGACTTGAACTCTTTGAGACCCTCCAGTCTCTGGCTTTGGAGTATTGTGATTAATGGTGTTTACCACCATATCTGGACAACTGTAAGGCTTTAAAAGCATAATACTAGCTGGGAATTGGTGGCTCATGCCATTAATCCCCAAACTCTGAGTTCAAGGCCAGACTGGCCTACAGAATGAGTTCCAGAATGATGAGAGCTACAACGAGAATGTGTCTCAAAAAACCTTAACCTGTGTGTGTGTTGTGCAATCAAAAGGGGAATCTAAAACATATCAAAGGTACTGTGTGCAGGCAGGGAGGGTTTTGTGGTGGAAGGGCAGGAAGGGAGGAGGTTGTGGGGGATGGGTGGGCACAGAGCTACAGTCTTGGCTTCTCAATTAGTGGAAGGTGATTCAGATAGGATCCACTCAGCACACAGCCTGAAGGATGTAAAATGAATAATGGGGCTTGGCAGTGGTTGGGCAGGCCTTTAATCCCAGCATTCTGGAGGCAGAGACAGGTGGAGCTCTGTGAGTTTGAGGCCAGCCTGTTCTAAAAGAGCAAGTTCCAGGATAGACTCCAAAGCTGTAGAGAAACCCTGTATCAAAAAACCAAAAATAATAGTAATAATAAGTAAATAAATAAATAAAATGAATAATGGGAGCCAAGAAAAAATGTGGGGAACCCATGGAGTACCAGAAGTAACCATAGAGTACCAATGGAGGCCAGAAGAAGGCATGGACATGGATACTCTGGACTAGTGATGGAGAAGGTTGAGAGCTGGAAACTGAATCTGGATCCTCGGGACAAATTCTCATAGCCACTGAGACATATCTTCAGCTCCTAAATCCAGATTTTAAAAAAGTAAATATAAATTAGGGCTTTATTATTATTATTCTCTGTTCTTGCATTTAAACATCTCATGGCACTCCATAAGCATCAGGAAACACCTTGAGGTGAGGTCACGACAAAGACACAGAGAGTGAAGTTACCTGTGGAGCCATCTCAAAGATGATTCCAATGTTTTGTGTCTTTGGATGGTCAAATTCAGGTGTGGGTGTCTAAGTGTGGTCCCAGGTAATTGGGAAGATGAGGGCAAGACTATGGTGGCAGCAGAGCCCACCAGGTACTGACCAGTCTGGACAGCATCATGAGAACACACGTCAAACAGGAAGCAAAGGCTAGCATGAGGCTGGGCTGGTACCATGGGTGTACAACATGTACCTGGCCTGAAAACTGATCCTAAAGTCTCCTAAAAAGTTTATCATCTCTGTCTCCCGAGGCCCTCACATGGTTCTGCCCCATTCCGTGGCTCCTAATAAAAATTTAGCTTATTGTGAATGCACTAGTGATAGCCATGTTTTTGTTATAACTCTGTGGAGTTTCAAAGTTCTACCACAAACAATCATGATGCCTATGGCTCATTGGTGCCATTTAAGTGTTAGGTGACAGAGACTCTTAAAAGAGCTGGGAAGAAGCCAGGCTTGGTGGCATATGCCTTTAATTCAAGCACCTGATATCTGCTTTTTCTAAATTTTATTTCTGTTTCTACTTTAAACTTATCTCAATAGGCTTCCACTTGGCTGGCAGACACATCTAAGCATCAGTTTCTGACAACAACCTGCTCTGAATGGTGGCGAGTCCCGGACTTCCTAAAAGCTGATGTGGACCAGTCCAGCTGATATAAACACTCCCTGCCTCTTCTTCGGAGTCTGTGGTGATGAATGCCACATTGTCTAAATTTTCCCCCAGCTCTGGCTAGCCTTTCAAACTGCTTGGGTCTGGATAACAATACCGCAATGTCAGCTTGAAGTAGTTGTGGAAAGGAACATGACATCTCTGCCCATAATAGGTTAAAAGGCTAAGACAAGGGAGAACTCCCAGACATGGGAGACAAGACCTCTAGCGCCTGTTGATATTCTAAAAAAGTAGGTCCGGAGTTGTCAATTAATGGATTTATTATTTAAATAGTTCCACATCTCCTTAAAACCAGGGGCAAGCAGGAACCAAGATTGGGTCCTGTCATCGGTGCTTGTGAAAGGGGAAATGTAGGAGCCAGCCATGATATGCTAAATATGAGCAGATCACCCAAAGGATGTTCTTTACTTCCAACCATTATCACCTGCCAGAGTAGTAGCCATCCATAAATTTAAGAGAGTCCTGAGTCTCAGTAGTTAACCCTGAAGAAATACCTGGTTGCAGGAAGAACCACAAGCTTAGATTACCTGAGCACCACCCAAAAACAGACCATCCAAAGAAAATGCCTAACATTCCAACCGCTGGAGATAGGATCACCTGCCAGCACACACTCACCAGGACATCCCTAGATAAATGTCAGCCAATTAAAGGTCCTGAATCTCAGAAACCCCTCACCCACAACTTTACTACTATAAAAACCCTATTCTAACTGAGCTGGGGGCTTTCCCTTTATTCCAAATCATTGGACATGTGGAGAGACCGAGTTTGTACACTTGTATAAAATAAAGTCTCTTTTGCTTTTACCTATGGGACTTGGTCTTGTTTGCTTTTGGGGGACTTTGTGGATTTGGACATAACAGTGACATGTCTTTAATCCCAGCACTCAGGAGGCAGAGTCAGGTAAATTTCTGTGAGTTCAAAGCCAGCCTGGTTTACAGAGTGAATTTTAGGACAGAAAAACCCTGTCACAAAAAAAAAAAAAAAAAAAAA